>NW_017306843.1:289280-390861 GCF_000935625.1 Nanorana parkeri | reverse complement strand
GTCCCGATGGGTTTACCCTCACCTATTACAAGACTTTACGCGATTTCCTCGGTAACCGTTTCACGGGCGCTTTCAACTCTATCCTTAAGGGCAATAAGTTACCTAATGATTCCCTTCGGGCTCAGATAACGCTGATTCCGAAAGAAGGGAAGGACCCATCTCAGTGCGCTAGTTATAGGCCCATTTCGCTGTTAAATGTCGACCTCAAGCTGTTTACTTGTATACTAGCCTCTCGTATGCTCCCCCTCTTGGAGGACCTCATTGGACAGGACCAGGTGGGATTTGTCCTGGGTCGCGAGGCCCGGGACAACACCATCAGAACCCTGAATGTGATCCATATAGCCCGATCCACGTCACAGCCCCTTCTCCTGCTGTCACTTGATGCGGAGAAGGCCTTTGACAGGGTGCATTGGGCATTCCTTAGAGAGGTTCTGGAGTATGTTTTGCGGTGGGTCGGCATGAGGCAGGGATTGGAGCCCTGTACTCAACTCCAGCGGCTATAGTGCGGGTAAACTAAACCTTATCTGAGCCGTTTCACATATCTAACGGCACTCGCCAGGGTTGCCCTCTCTCCCCTCTCATTTTCCTACTCACGTTGGAACCGCTCCTTAGGACCTTCAGGCTTCCCCGGACATTAGGGGGCTACACTGCGGTGGCAGACAACACAAAGTTGCGGCTTATGCCGATGATCTGCTGCTTTATGTCTTTTATGTCTCGACCCCTGAGGTCTCTCTACCCAATATACTACAGGCCATGAAAGTTTATAGTCAACTGACGGACTTCAAACTAAATTGGAGCAAATCGGAAGCGCTAAACGTCTCCCTCCCTGATAGCCGGGTTATAACACTGAAGGAATCGTTCCGCTTTAGATGGGCAGACACATGCATCAAGTACCTGGGGGTTCTCATACCCGCGGACATCCGTAGGACGTTCGCCCTAAACTTTCTTCCGCTCCAAAAGCGGGTCCTCGCGGACTTAGCATCTTGGGATCGACCCACGTTTACCTGGCTAGGACGCAACAACATTCTAAAAATGACGGTCATGCCACGATTATTGTATCTCTTTCAGACGCTACCCATTGTAGTCCCGACCGCGTTTCTTTCCTCGCCTTTCTATGGATGAACAAACGGGCCCGCCTAAGACATCAGCTCTTGTCCAGATCAAGGGGAGCGGGTGGCCTTGGCTTTCCCGACCCGGTGATGTACTATAAAGCGGCGCACCTTTCCGTGGTCGTTGACTGGTGCTGTAACTCCTGTCATATTGGAGGAGATCAAATTGATGGAGGATCTGACTTCCTCGATGCACGGGTCCACACACAAGTTTGTGGTGACCTGGGCGGGATGGTACCTTAGTGGATGGAACCACAGTGTGCAGTGGGGTACAAATCCCAGAAGTGTCAAATGCTAATGAGCCTTATGGAGGCTGCAGTGCTTGGATGGAGACAAGGGCCACCGGATAGGTGAGTATATTACCTCTTCTATAGCAGGAAACTGCTAATAAGATTTTTATTGTTTTTAGAGTGACTGACGGGGTTAATTGTAAACTAAAACAGTGCAAATTACAATGCAATAATGATTTATGGGACAATATTTTTTTTTTTTCTACAAGTGTATCTACTTCCCAGTCAGCATCCCATACATTTGTGGATACTGAACTAGCACTTTTATTCCAGCTTAGAGATCCATTTTGCGTTGTTTTACAAGAAATCAGAATGCTCCCTATTACCTAAAAGTAGTTGGATCTGTATGTGCGTTATAATTAATTGAAATTAGTCGATTAATCGATTTAAAAAAAATTATATTAATCGAACAGGAAAATTTTAATCATTACCAGCCCTAATTTTTATGTATTGGTATGTTTGAATGTAATTGATGAAGAAGGCACAGGTAATTGTACATGAAGGATCTAGATTACCTTCTTGAATTTGCATATAGTATGCTGAATGGATTCCCTTTGTCTGGTATGTATTTTGGCGGGAATTTTGAGGGGTCACCATGCTGTTTTTAACAACAACAAAAAAGCTGGCCATGAAATTTCAGTTACTGGCAAATCAAATGAGATTAAATGAGATTCCCAACACCTTTGAAACATCAGTGTCCATTTTTTCCATTCTGCTATCAATACCCTCCTTCCACATTGTCAGAAGAGCCCACGGATGCATTAAAGACAAATTGAAAAGCTGTTTTACATCAGAGAACCATTTGTAGATCAAGTGAACTCCTTGTCACCATTATCATCTTTGCGAGGCCAGTGTCTGAGCTGGCAGCCTTATCTTGCAAGGAACCCATGGTTTACATTTTTTAATAATGACAAGTTTCTGCTTAGGCCTAGGACATGTCTTTTTAAAAAAGTTAGCCCCTAGGTTACATTACCATCCCTGCTCATCTGTAGGGGAGGAGGAGGAAACAGTACACCGACAGGCCAAAAAATGGCCATTTTGCACCCTTGAGAAAAAGGAAAGAGGAAAATGGAGCATTAGCATCACTCTGAAAGAAAGTGGCTACTGTGTGCCGTTGAACAACATTGAGGTGCTTCATTGAGGTGCCTTTCCCACCGAGCTCTTTGACGTACAGTATAGTCATATATTTCCACATGCATGTGGAACCAACATGGCTGATATGTTCATCATATCAAATGCTCCGTGACACTTCATAAATGGTGTTTTTCCAATGTTACCTTTGAAGTTGCAGAAAAAGAAGGACCCTCTTACCTTTGAACAACATTAAAAAAAAAATATTTGCATTGGTACATGTACCACAAAGCAGTGCCCAGCTCTCTTTGCCCTTTGTTTGACAATCCCTTGGCCCCACCAATGACTTCAATTAGGTTAGGATTAAAGTTAGTAATTTAGAGATTTCATGATGGTTTTGATGAACGGCCTGCAAAACCCAGGCTAAATCTCTAACCCATCATGAGAAGGGGTTATCAGAGCCCTCTTGATACATAGGCAGGATGCAGAGTTTCCTATTGTAAATGTATGAGAATGCAACTGTAGAAAGGACCTAGACATCATCAAAGCAAAACTTCATGAAAAGTCCTCAATGCAAGAAGACCTGTGAGAGTAAAGATATGCCCCCACTTGAAAAACTTTCACTGTCTATTAAAGTGTAAGTAGGTTAAAAAAAAATATTATTTTTTTGCCACAGAGTTGTTGTTTTATTAAAAGCCACCTATAGATTCCTTGAGGCTTTGTTCCCTGCTAGCTCATCTTTATAGTTGTAACATATTTTTCTTCTAGCAGTGAAGAATCCTTTTAACATCACCAAGGACACTGCTAAAGCCTGCTTTCATGGGAAACAGCATTCTTCCCCTTTGCCTTGGAGGTCTCTTCATTCTCCAGTCTCCGTGTCAATCAATTTTACTAAAAGTAAATGAAATCCAACCCAGCCATAATAGTTTATTTGCTAGCACGTGTAACGATTTTCTGGTTCAGGACAACCTGTACCATTGTCTTAAATGTAATGAATTAAATTATTTAACACAAAAACACTGCAACATCTTTCTTAGTCACTTGACAGGTCTGATTTTTTCTTTTTTAGGCTCAGCAAATGAGATATTGAACTGTTCATTTAAGTCATTTCACCATACTTTTTTTTATTATTTAAGTTAGAGTGGTTTCTATCATCAGCAAGCAATTGAGGAATGCTAATCTTTTGTTGTGAAGCAAAAGAAAGTGATTCACATATAGATTCAGAGCCTTTGATGTCTTGTTTGCTGGACCCAACTTATAATGGATACAAAACTGTATGGGGCACAGCAGACATGATGTAAACTCGACAGGAATTCCAAGTCAATGAATCATAAAGGCAGACTCCAGCAGATTCTTCTGAATTTGAACAGGCTGCTAAGAGACAGAAAAGCAGCTTATATGACTTGCTTTCATATGGCAAGTACGCATAAATTAGAAAGGAGAGACATTGTTTAAAAAGATGAGGGGGTGCTGCAGGCTACATCAAATGGGCAGACAGCCAGATGCCTTGCTGTTCATCACACAGAGAAGATAGGATCTTGCTACACAACACTACTAATTATCCATTTAATTTTGGGCATTAATGACCAAAGCTTCAGCTCTGCTTTTGATTTTTTTGCATCATGGTTTTAGTATGGGTGTAAGACAAAAAAAAAAAGTATAAAATCCAAGGCAATATTGAAAGAAAAAAGTTAGTTTCAAATACCCAAATTTAAAGTTTGCCGTTTCCATCATAGTTAAATGTTACCCTCACTTATTTTTTAATCCTAGTCCTTTTTTGTAAGTGGGCAATTATTTCAGTGTTTGTTTGAGGAGATTTAGGTGAGGCTTGAATGGTTTTCTCCAGAAAAGCTGCTGGGAAGAGAGACAGCTACACAGTAAAAACTAGTAGTGGATGTTTAAAAGTTAATAATACTGGGTAAGTTCTGACACCTTTCATTGTGGAGCACAAGGTTATGAGCACAGAGTGGCAGAGGAGCATAGAAAGGTGAACATTAGTGGATTGAGGTTTTTTGCACAACAGAACCTGCTATTTCACCTTGCGTGGGCAAAATTACAGTCTCTTTAAATTGAAAAAAAAATCAATTAAATATTTTATATTATTAAATGTGAACATATACCCTCTTAAAAGCCTCTTCTCAAGGATGAAAACTTTCACTTCAATTAGCCTTTCTTTGACTTCTGGTATGTTAAGCAGGTGGAAATGCAGGTCTTAAATACTAGGAGCCAGAGGTTTCAGAAATCTTTTTCGTAAAGTTATTGGCTAAGTTGTTGAAATGCTATTTTATGATAATGCTGGCAAGTTTGACATTTTGTGTTTTCAGAAACATGCCCAGTAAAAATTACTGCTGTTGGCAGGAAACATCAGTCTATATGGTGATTTCCAGTTATCTGAAGAACAGCAAAATATCAGATATTTTGGCTTTGCATGATGGTTCAGTCTGTGAAAGCCTAACTTAGGACTCATATTTACAATCAAAACCAACAGTTTATTTCTAAAAAGAAAATATAAATGTTGTCCCCAGCAACCAGATTTCAACAGTGAATATGGATTCTTTAGCTAAAGTAGAACTAAATCATTACAAAAAAGAAATAGTTTTCTATAAAGTTGTAAGTAAATGTATAAACGTTATGTGAATGTGTGCATGATCCATCAGCTGCACATCATAGTTTTACTGTGGTGACTATAGCACAATGTGGCACTGCACTGTGCATGTACACGTACTGTATGTCTATAATTCAAATTGGGAGCACACCAGAAAGGGTGACAGCACTGCAGTTGAACCTAGTAAAGATTGTTACCTTAGGACAGGAAGTGTCTGTGAATACAATCTAGTGTTATGTTTTAATGGAAAGCAGGACATATTACCTTTTTGACATTACAGGGGCATGTGCAGCAACATAATTGGGTTTACATGCACTACACTGTCTCTTTTGTTTCATTGTTAAATAAATGAACCCACCTATTCAAGGAACCCAATCAGTTCCGGAGAGTGAAACTAATATGCATGTGTTATTGTGTGAAAAAAAATGTTTCGCTTCAAATCACTGTCAGAGCAATAAAGAACAAAGAAGAAGAAAGATGCTATGGTCTGAAGATATTGGCTCTATGAACTTTTGCATTGATATGCCTTCCGGAATCTTTTGGGAAATGCCTTTCAACTGTCAATCTCTCCATCAGTTATAATAGCTGTTTAAATCACATTGATGTAAAAGATCTTAATTTTATAGTGTTTTGACAGACCAACCATAATGTGAAACAGAGGAGAATTCTCCCAGGAAGGTAAGGCATGGTCGAAAGCGTTAAGCCGCTGAGATAGCTTTCATGAGAATCCCATCAAATAAAGGCAAGTGCCAGACTTTCGAGGCTATCAGATGACCATTAATTTTTAATTGTGTTAATGTTGTTTGTTAGTGACAGATGACTGGCTTGAAGTGTCTTGTGAATAATTTAAAAACTGGAAGACGTTCTATTATCCGCTACTGATTTGTGTAGATGACCACAGGGAGTAACCCCTGCCCTGCTCTGGGAGCTAGGCAAAATGCAGCAAATACCTCTGGGGATTGATGGAAATGTTGCACTTATGGCATATGACATGGCGGAAGTCAAATGTTGTACTGCTTTTCAAGAAGCAGAGAGTTCTGGGATCTGGCAGGATTTAATCCATGGTATGTGCGTGATTTAAAGTAGCTGCAGAGAGCATTTTTTTTTCCTTTTTGATGCCATGCAGTATTTCATCACATTTAAACACCTGTGTCCATCAAAGTGAACAGAAAGTCTAGGAAATGTTCTTTGGACTTTGTAATTTCAGTGAGTGACAGCTTAATATCTATTTATTTTCACATCTGACACCAGCAAAAGACAGGTTGGCTTCATGAATGTCAATACATTAGGATAAACAACTGTGTTTTAGCCCATAAAAAAGGGACTTTGGTTTCAGCATCAGCACATTCATCATGTATTTGGAGACAGTACAGAGAAAAGAAAAATTACAGTTCAAAAAATAATTAGCTCTGATTATTGATAGGTTAGTGTGACTATTGCCTGGGAAGTAGATTCACTGCTTCTTTTTCTCATCTATTCTGTCAAAATATGTAATTACATTATGTAAATAAAAGGAGCCAACTACTATTTTTTTCTCATAAAGTAATTGAATGTTTATGTTACTTTTCACAGAAACAACGAAGAACTGGTGTGACTTTCTCTTAGAATTATCATTAAAAACAAAAATCTTGAAAAGCATAATTTGGTTTGAGTTCGTTAAACTAATATTGCTTTCAAAAAATGAAAAAATATTTTACAAGGGCCTTATAATACATTTTGTATCTAAAAAGGATATATTTAGACGCAGTGAATCAATATCAAAAGCGCACGCTCACCTGTTTAACATACCACATAGGTGTACAAAAGATAGGGAGTGGATTAATAAAAGTAACTACATAGTAATGATATGCACACCCCTCTTTAAATATTCATAAATAATGGGAACTCTTTATATATACACATAGGTGCATTCCTTCAAAAATATCCACTAAAAGTAATCTTCAATAATTTAGGGTTCCAATACTTAAAGCCATGACCAGGCTACTTCAGAGGTAACCTGCTACCCTACAACCCTTGCCGGCCCCTACCCCAATCTCCCCCCTAATCCCAAACCAAATAATACAACTTACACTTAAGTGGAGTTCTAATTGCAACAGCAGCCTTTTATTAAATACCACATGAAAAAAAAACACAATTAGAAATTACAAAGAACAATAACAAAGCTGTAGGAAAACTAGGTTATTAGGTCCTTAATAGCACCCTATGAGCACTACCCAAATTCTTTTGTCTGCAGCATCATTTATCTATGATAGACCCCACGCCACAATGCACCACCTCTGTACCACCTAGTATACTGGCCAATACTACCAGGTCACAACCAGCTGATCTCTCCAATTGTGACAGTCTCATTGTCACAGGTCGGCTAGAACTATGAGGTGAGTGAAAAGCACTCACCTCATAGTTCTCCTTTAAAGCATCAGGACTGCCACATCCATAACACTCAATTTAAAAAAGGCAGGAGCCTACGACCTTGCAAACTGAATTGGCAGCATAACGCCTTTTTCTTGGGGGCTGAGGCAGTGGCACCACTGTACTCGGGGCAATTCCATAATCATTAAAACTGACCCCCTTCTCAGCTGTTAAAGGAGCCAGCTTGTCTTTTCTAGGGTATACATAATACAGAATAATACTTACCTTAATCCACAGTACCTTAATCCAGAGGGCGTCACAGTAGTAACACCCTGCACTCACAACATGTCCTCAGTCTCCCAGGTTGTATGTTACCCAGTGACTTGATGACTGGGGACAGCTAGTGTTGAAATTGAATTACTGTAGGAGATGGCAGTAGAGAGGAGGTGAGTATTGCAGCCAGAGATACTTTTTCTCTTATGTTAAACCCCAGCTGGGGATTAATTAAAAAAAAAGTGGCCCAGAGATGGGTGTCTTATTCTGCATGTTTGCCTTGTATAATGTTGGGAACCTCTGTGCTAATTTTGGTCAGGTTTATCATGGACACCATGCAGTGCTGAGATCCTGGCACCATTTTTAACTGATCCAGTTACAGGGATGTACCACACCGACAAGCTCCTGGCATACAATATTAGACATTATATATAGAATCTGTATTTTGACTTGATAGAACAAGCATTTTATCTTAGATGGCTATTCTGGATTCTCCCAGCATTCAAGAACACTGTTCCCCTTTCAAACGTAAAAATTATTTTTGGCAGTACAGGTTGTCTTGATATATGGGGTATTTGGATCAGCAGCCTTTATTTATCCTGACTTAAAAACAAACCTTTAATCTAATATATCCAATTCTGCCAAATACTCAGATGCATGCATGATGCTTCGTACAGTATATACATTAAATCATAATCTATGTTTGTCATAATATTTTATATATTACAGTATGTGAAATTACAATGTAGGATGTAACTGTCAATCTAGTATTATAAGTTATGCAAGTTAATAATTTGTTTCTTTTGTAGTTACAGTTGTGGTTGCTACACTCAGTAATTAATGCTGACATATTCTTTCATTTGTTGTACTGAACATATTTTTCCTTTACTTCCTTTGCTATGCGCAATGTTAAGGAATTGTCGTATATAAGAACTATTTTACCTTTTCATGTATGATAAAAATACATTAAAAGAGATGCAAAAAAAAGAAAAAAGTGCTGCATTATATATGTAAGTCCATGGAATACAGATCAGATGTTGATCACTGTAGATTTTATCCTAATGATGGATTGCTTATTTGGCTAAAATATTGATGAGAAAAATATTCACAACACTAGATATTGTATAATACTAATTCAGCCATATCGGTTGAATAGGGAAACATGAAATAAAAAAAAAAGATTTTGTTGTCTCTTTGCCAGTAAATTAAAATTCATTTCGTAAATATACATTTTGTTTGTTTGGATTTACAACAATTTTTTCTGAAGTACTTACACTGTCCACTAGAGGGAGATCATTACAAAGTACTGCACGCTGACATTATAAATGTTGAATAGGCAGAAGTGTTTTATAAATGTTCAATTTAGCCATATTATTTAATAAGAAATTAAAGTAGATTAATTCACATTTTATATCAATACAGTGCCATGCTTCAAATTTAATATTTTTTTTTCATTTAAAACATTTGCTGGGAAGAAAAACATCATTTTGGTTTAGTAATTCTTTTTTGTGAAGTAATATGATCCTGTGCTAGGGGTTTAACAAGTTGTATTCTATGCAAGACTGTGATTGTTCAGCACTGATAATTCTGGTGCTGATAGGTAACCTCTAACCTCTAATATTTTATAGGTTAACCACCTGTATAGGTGTAATACCCCTGTAGGCACACCTAGGATCACAACTGTGGAGTGACGTTTGAGGAACGGTTTTGTCAGTGGGCGGTCTCTTGCATACTCTCTCAGCAACTTAGAGATTTGTATCAGACCAGTAACATCATATAACCGTTAGTGTGGTTTAATGAGGTTGAGAACACAAGATGAGAGTAGGATTAGCATCCAATGCACTCAGCCCCAAAGTAGTAACAATTGTTATAGATTGATTAGGTGAGTATACAGTCCAAGCATGTCAGTGGTGTGGCAATGGTTACTGAATATAACCTTTAGCAGATTACTAATGTCTCCAATCTATAGCAAGGCAACACTCTCCTCAATACAGCAAGGTAATCTTTTCCCCAACACAACAAGACCAGTCCCTGGAAGCAGGCACTCAGGTGAATCGTCTTTTACACACAGCTACTGACAGTTCTTAACAAAGGCTTCAATAGGGTGGTTAACATGACAGGCTTTGCTATATGCAGTATGGAGGCAAGCTGTGCCTCTGATAACCCAGGTACTTGCGGTTCCTTGGCTGGAGGTGGATCGCAGGATGTCTCGCTCCTTTCCTCAATCACAGTGGAGGAGTATTGAAGGTAGGGTGTACAGTCCCTCGATCGGTCTGCGACTGCAGGGAAGTGAATCTTCAATGTTCACTGTCACCAACAGTTGGACGCCGAAGATTCATCTGACCGCGGCTTAAGGAGGCTTGTGCGCGTGCGCTGGAGGGAGGAACTACGCTACGCCGGGCGCGTGCGCGGCCCCGGAACGATATGGGGTAAGTTTCTTACAATAGGTAAACCACGTATCTGAACGTGCAGCGGACGGGAGCCTTCTGGATTCGGTTGGGCGTCTTTAAACGTCCTTCGTGTCTGCACATGAGCGGGAAACTACCAGGAGTTGAAACAGCCAGCGATGGCTGTTTAGATACAAGTGGTCCGGCATCTGTAAAGACGTACGATCACTTGTATGATGCATCTATATGTGCTCCCCCCTCCTTGCCTTGTTTCGCCGTCCCCGCCGCCACCATCCCCGCACTGGAAACAGAGGGAGCTCAGTACATGATCTCCCTAAGGTTTCCTCTGAATGCAGGAAGTGATGCTTACTACATCACTTCCACATTCCTCTGTCACTCTCCGGTATAGAAGCCGGAGAGAAGCTAGTAAAACAGATCTGTGCTTCATCAGCTTCTCTGGGGGTCCCTAGGTGACAACAGGGGTCTTGGAGACCCCTGATGTCTCCATAAAGGGGACCTGTCACTATAATGTGATATCACATAAGGGGATCCTTATAAGCTGAGTGTAAAAAAGGTTAAAACAATTGGTCACAAAATATATAAAATTGACACACACAAAAAAAACCGCACAAAATTTTGTAAAAGTCCCCCACACCCACATAGATGCGTAAAAAAGCATTAGGTGCGCCTACATGCAAAAACGATGATTGCAGGCAATTACGCTGCACTTGTTATATATCAATGCGAACATCAGAGTGTGAGCAATAATTTTAGGGCCATCAATCACTGTTAACACTAAACTAATGAGTGATAAAATCGTTTAAAGCGTCGCCTGTGGCTAATTTTGGGTGTGGTAGTTTTTTTGCGATTTAACGGGCATTGCCAATTTTAAGGCTTGACATTTTTGGTGTCTATTTACCCGACTTGACCCCATCTTTTATATTTTACCAAACAATTAGGTAATAATAAATGTTTCCTAACATACCAAAGGGAAAACAGTTTTCTTTTTAAATTTTCGTTACTTTTTTCATTATATAGTACAATTAAAAAAATTCCAGTGGTGATTAAATACCACCAAAAGAAAGCTCTATCTGTCCCCGAAAACTGGTATAAAATGAGTTTCAGTGCACCGTTGCATGATGGAATGAATGTCAGTCAAACTACTGCAGCGCTGAATACTGAAAAATGGCCTGGCAAGGAAGGGGGTGTAAACAAGGTTAGGAAATTAGAATAGAGGTTAAAGATATGGATAGGGCTGAGTTTTAGGGGGTTAAGGTTAAAGAGCAAATAAGCTTTTGTCCACATGGAAATACAGCGGGTGGCCTTATCCCTTCAGCAAAACTCAATCATAAGATCGTCTATTGCCAAAGGGACATGCTGGAAAATTGTTGGAGGAGCAGCTGAGTGGCTGCAAGCACTATTCAGTTATTCTGACAGCGGTGGGTGCTACTGCCAGATTACACTGTACACATGTTGTTAGCATGGATTGAGAAATCTGTCATATTTTGTATCTGTGTGTAGCCAGCTTTACAGTCTTTCATTAGTCTTCTAGGTTGATTGATCCTTGGCGTTATTCAACTCAGAAGATTAAGGACATCTTTTGGCTGAAAAAGGGTACTGTGGGGGGCAGCTTAGGATTGAAGGTGCGCTTTGCAAAAGCAGCTGCTTTCTTTCTTTTTAACAACACCTAATAGTCATCAAAATGAAAAAAATCTTTAGAACGGAGTCGAGGTTTAATGGTTTCCTGAGAACCTGAATACCTGAGCAGTTAGCAACCTCATCATTCAGCTAACAAGAGCCTCAGAGTAGGGCTAGCTATATATCAAGGCAAAGTAGACAACCACTTTGACAAATGTTCTACTTAAACCTGAATTCCAGGATAAGAAAATGTTGTCTAAACAGAAGAGGCATTTGTATTCTTACTTGAATTGCTGTGTTCTTTGTGTATTGCTTTCAGATATGTGCAGTAATCTAGGTTAAACTGTGCCTTTGTGCAGGAGCTGCCTGTGATGAAGACCAATCGCTGTTGCTCTATCTCATCGTGCATGGTGACTGGTCTTGTATCTGCCTCCCTCCTGTAGTTTTCTGCAGGCTGCCTGCAGTGGTTGAGCCTTCTGGGTCCATCTCACAGCTATATTTTTGGTACAGGCTATGAACAGAACAGTGACTGAGTCACTGTTATTTTTACAACATAGTATATGTGTTTGCAAAGGCAAACACAAAATGTTGATCTATATCAGTTTAGGCTATTGAAGAATATATGTAGTTGAACGTTTTTGTGCCTGGAGTTCAGATTTAATATTTCATTTTAGTGCATTTTTCCATAGCAATACTATGTATTTTTATCCAATAGTTCATACATTCATTGATCTCAAAATGCGTGCCCCCTCCCATCCTTATTAGCCATTCATAAAACATAGACGTGTTTACAATATATGCTATCACAAACTGTCCACACATGTGCAATATGTAATGTAACAACTTTTATTAATAAGTGTTCCAGCTTTGGGAGTTCATACTCTTCTGCAACTGCATTTTCCTGTACAGCTCAGTACTGACTGCATAAATATAGGGTTGCTTTCTGTTGCATCATACAATTTGATGGCATTTACTCTTTCCTCCAGTGAACATAATTACTTCACATATGGAACCTGTGATAGCCCACAGGCTTCACTGAAAAACCTGAATCCTACAATCTGTCCCTTACGTGATAAATTTCCTTAAAAAAAAAGTATAAAGAACTTTACATGCAGAGCTGACACTTTAGGTCAGCAACTGTTTGTCACAACACCAGATTATGTTTATAGTTTATATTAATTTATATTGAAATAGGTAACTAATTTACAATTACAGAGAAAGCTATTGAAGTTCAATGTATATGACAGCATTGCTGTTTTGTATTTTACATACAGTTTTTGAGTAAAGGCCCGGTGAAATGATATCTAGTAAAGGCAAATATAATATAGCTGGGAAAGAGCAAAATATACCTGAACTGTTGGCATTGCCTGGTCTTACTAAAAGGTGCCCATACACCTGCCGATTATCGTATGAAAATCGCGGGTGATCCCGCGATCGTACGATAATTGGCAGGTGTATGAGCACCGTGCGACCGCATCTGCTGTACGGTCGCACGACTCTCGCTGGAAAACCAGTGAAACTGTACGGTCGCACGACTTTTGCTGGTTGGTAGCGTGCTCGGAAGACGAAAGCTGCACGGGCCAGTGTGTGCAAGTGCACACTGCCTGCTCAGCATTGCAATCATCGGCAAGCCCTCCCCTCAGCGGGAGCAGTTGCGATGATCCCAAGTACGATCTGCCTGTCCAAGATGGGCAGGTCGTACGAAATTTGAATGTCCTTACAACCATCGCACAACGGAAGTGGTGCGATGGTTGTAAGGTGTATGGCCAGCTTTACACATACAGCCATACGTTATGATTTGTTACTGATTATTACTTGAAAAAACCTTGGAAAATAATTTTTTCTCTTTGTTAATGCTCTTCCGGCCCTCCCACTCCAGTGCACTAGGCTGACAAAGAGGAGTAATGGCCACACGCCTCATCACAGTCATCTTCATGTAGACTTGTTGTGCAGAGGAGGACCAGATCAACGAGAATATGGAGTGCACTGTAGTGTAGAGTTTAGGTGGGTATTGACTTTTGTTTCAAAGGTAGAGCTCCCCCTTAAAGAGAACACATCAATTTGAAAATATCCAATTTCTACAAGTGAACTTGTCATAAACTTAAGAGTTTAATAATACTGTTAAAGTACAGGTACATTGTGGTGCTTTCAAATACCTGCATTAGGTTAAATTTTAATTACTGTGTTCTGTAGAAGCCATTGGATTCAGAGCCCAGGCTCATGCAGTACCTAGTCCACTTTAGCACTAACCTACTATCCCTTTTCTATGGCCCCATTCATTTTCTGGTCAAATATCACAGCCTCTGTGGCCAGTAGAGGCTCTGGAATTTGATACACATCCCACCCTTTGTATAGCCTGGTCTTGGAAACCAAGCCCCCCCAAGGGACACTTGTATTGAATTAAAGAAACAGGAATTAACAGATAACAGAAGATGTTTCCACTTCAGCAGTATTGTCAAAGATTGTTACTTAACATAATTTTTAGGCTATGATGGGTCCACTTTAATTAGTTTGATGCAGGTCATGTTATTCTCTACTACTCTGCACTTTCTACAAGTTACTGTTTTCTGACCTAGCACTTTTCACAGAAGTAGCTGTCAACAGAGAATTGAGCCAAAAACCTGTTCTTTATTCTTTTCCCTCCTCCCCGAATTCAAACTTCCATCTCAGTCAGTCCAAAAAGGGTGTCTAAAAGAAAGTCTGTTTCACCTCTCTCCAAAGCTATTGATTTTCTCAGTCTTGGAAATAGCCACGAGTGAGTAAAGTAGATATACAAATTTTGCAACCCTGCTTTTCTATCATTCTTAAACATCTCTGTTGGGCTTTAAAGTTCAGTTTCAAGAAAATAATACAATGAAAAACATCAGTCCATTTATAACACCATTAAAGCAGTAAAATAATTCTAAAATACTGCTAGTACAACTGCATGAACTCTTTCTTGATATTATCTTCCTTTGATCACAATGCATATCTGTGTGCTGGAGGACTTACTGAAAACAATGCACTCCCAATTGGGATGATATCTCAGCAAAGATAAACAGTGTGTTTGAATTAGGCTAAGTCGATTGTAGCACTCATTCTAGTGGAGAATCTACAAATCTCTAGATTTAATAAAGTACTACATAAATATGGAAGAACAAACATGTAAAATGTGAAATCCCATCACAACTTTTTTTGGGTAAATAAAGATATATCACATTAAAATATGTGGTCATTAGAACGGCACCATTTGCATTTTTTATACTGGGCCAACTCGATGGACATGGTCCCTTTTCACTTGACTTTCTATGTAACTAATACTAAAAATAGTGCACTGCGCTCCTATAGAAACAAAGGACTACAATATATTTAAACTATAAATCATGATCTGTGCAAAATCAATAAATAACATTAATCATAAAAAAATAAAAAGCAGTAGGTGGAGTTCAAAAGTCCACTATACTGCAAAAGTGTCCATAAGCATGTTCCCAGTGAAACATCCACTAAATGGCTGGAATACAAGTGCATGAGTCCATCTCATGCCAGTGCAGGAATATTCCACTGCACTTCACATATGCAATTTCCACTCTATCCACTCAGCAGGTGGTCAAATGCACTCTATTTGTCTGATTGAATCACTTTCCTTTTTGGTCATCGCTCAATTAGTCTCCCCAGATAAGGCTGTTTGTGTCCCAATGTAATACAGTAGGCTCCCTAGAGCTCACTCACAAAGGTAACATTCCAATAAGGTTCAAATGTGGAGGTTTAGCAAAAAAAAAAGGCCAACAGTGTAAAACCGCAGACATGCTTCATTAAAAATAATGATTAAAACCACTCACATTAAAAATGATCAACCACAGCATATAAGTATAAGACGTTCTCCAATAGTTCCTACTTCCTGATGATGTCAGCGTGTCCCCGCCCTCCTACGCGTTTCATCATGTGACTTCCTCAGGCATGGGCTATGGATGGACCATGATTTATAGTTGTAGATGGTAGTCTTGTTTCTATAGGAGAGCAGTGCGCTATTTTTAATAATTGAAGAGGTGATTTATTCACTTTAGCACAGCGGCTGGTGGTTTAGAATATAACTCGAGTACAATGAGGAAAAATGCTGGCCACAGCACATTTTCATATCCTGGAAATTGATACTGATTTTTCAATTGCAACTCTCAATCTAGTCAGAGATCCTCTGGTGGCCAATCTGTAGCTCACAGGGGTTGGTTATTAATATCTGCATCTACCTATCCCACTTGCTTGGCGACACTTCATCCTGCACATGGCCTATACACAGTATGGGGTTGATTTACTAAAAGCAGATTGTTCACTATGAAAAGGAATTTTCCCTTAGCTTAGTGAATCAGATAAAGCTCTGCTGATTTCCATCATCCAATCATGTGCAAGCAAAAATACTGTTATTTTAATTTCCCTTTACACTCAATGGAATATCCTCTTAATGTTCCCACATTTACTAAGCTAAAGGAAAATTCCCTTGCAAATTGAACAGCCTATTTACTTTTAGTAAACCAGTTCTTAATCAGTCAGTGTACTGCCTTTGCCTATTAGGATGGCTGCCTTTGTTCCACTCCAAGTCCAGTTCACATACAGGAAAACAGATGTCTATCCATATGTAAAGCATACCAAAGCTTGAACAAAACACATTACAATACTACAGCTCATGGGAGCTAAAACCCTTCTCATAATCTTGTTCATACAATATTTGTATCATTCCCAAATGAATTGTTTTCTAAATGCGTTTGCTTTTATAACTTGCATTTATGCATTTTTTTAGTTCACTATCAGGGGTAAATGACTATGTTGCTGAGTTACTATGGATGAATGTCAATGAAAATGAGTTGCCTAATCAAAGTGAACGTCATGCATTGAACACAAGCACTGCACATTTTTATTCCTTCTGATCCAGCAGAACACAAAAGATTTCACCTTTTCACCTTTCAACATGATCGTTTTGCCTTGTATCTGTTCAGTTTTGTTTAACTTCACAGAACCTGTAGTTTCCAAAACTTGTGATCATTGTAGATGATACTATAAAAAAAGAACTGATTTGACAAATTGTGCTGCATTTTTTTAGACATAATATCATTTAAATGAATTGAGTGTGTTATCTTAGGACATAAAAAAACAGCAGCCGTCAAATTCTATGTCCTGACTTCAACTTTGGCATAATTGCATCTTGTGAATCAGAAGACCTTAGATTACCACTCTGAAAAAAATAACACTACCGCAATAACAATAGCGCATAAGTTCAAACATTTACAAAATCTATTTTGGGTCTATAACCTGTAATTCATAAAATATACACAGGAGAGTGATTTGTGCAGTCGGGAGTCACAGGTGTTTGCGAAAAGCCATGGGCAACAGCCTGTACAAATCAATGACAGGCTGAAAGACATTGTGGCTATATGTACATCCAATAATTTACATCCATACTGAGATGGATGAGCGGTCCTGGGTGCACACAGTTTGTGTCCAGGGTCTCAAAATCTCAAAGAACACCCCCAATACCCCTTCTGCCCATTCCAATATCTGCTCTATATCTTCTATATCAACCAATTTATTTTCTTTCCTGTCTTTAATTTCCCTCTTCTTTTTCCTTCCTTCACTGCTACATGCTAGTTTCCTGTTCTACCCCTATAAAGCTAGGCAGACAGTCAGCAGTCACCTAGGTAGATAGGTCAGGCCCTATAGACCACCTCCACATAATAACTCAACTTTCTAAAGTGTAAAGGTGTATAAAAGATGATGTGTAAGCCTCAACAAATGTACAAAGATTGTATTATGACTCTTGCATCTGCTTTAATTAACGCAGCAAAGACAGACCTACAAATAGATTGTACCTAACATCTTATTTTCTCCATTATTGTAATCTTTCCTATTTATAGACTGCAAATGTTCTGACCAAAACTGACAAATAAAATACTCTTTAAAAATGGTGCTCTATGTTGTTTGACTGCTTTCACAGTAACAATCTGCCTAAATGTCTGTCTCTCTAGCTGATGACTTATCCATACAGCACAGACACAGAGGAGAAGGCATATCTTCACTTCTCCAATTAATTATATGTAAAGTATGTAAAGACAGCCTGTAATAAAGGCAATAAGATTTTTAAAGCTGCTTTTTTTGTTGTACATTATCACTGAAAAGAACTCAGAAATGCTTCAGAGAGAAGTGATTATATCTGTTTTTGTCCCGTTACAGTGCACTGAAAAAGAGTGGAGCATGCTTTTTTTTTAGGGCACTACAACGGAACAGAGTGGTGTGAACTGTTCCCATTCACACCCATACATTTTTTAGGTTACGTTTTGTGGGCATCTGTTGACATTTGTTGAAAAATGGATGTAATGGTGTGAACGGTCCCTAATTGTTATTTCCCTGAAATCCCCCCTCTTCTCTTTCCAGGCAACTTGTAAAAACAGCACTTTTCCCTAGCAGTGTACTGACTATGTTGACAGCTATCTTGCTACCTATCCTTTATTTAGGTATATACTGTAAGTCAGTCATGTCCAAAGTCCAGCCCGCGGGCCAATTACGGCCCGTGTTCCGGTTTAATAGGCCCCACAGGCAGTGGCGGAACTATCGCCGGTGCGGCCGCACCAGGGCCTGAGGCTGTGGGGGGGCCGAGTGGGGTCCGGTCCTGGGCACCCCCACAGCCTCAGTGGGGTCTGGTCGTGCAATATGGGGCAGTGCAGGGTTCCGGTGTTAGAACACCGGGCACTGCACTGTGGGAATATTACACTGTAATGTTTCCTATTATAATCTATTTCTCTGATTAAATTATTACAAACAGAGCCTATGTTCTATCAAAGTTTGAGACCGCGTTAAAATGTGTGACCGGTGACGTGGTCACACATTTTAACGTAATCTCGCCCAGTTTTTCGGTGGTGGAATGTGTGACTGCGAATAGGTTAAGCATTCCAACATTTTCTCGGCTGTTCCAGGGCAGATAGTCATCGCAAAGTGCATGTGCAGGAGAACCGATCTGCCCTGGTCAGTCCTGAAATGTCACTTCAATCCGACTTTGTGAGTGGTGTGGAATGTGAGATCGCAGTCGCAGAGTCGGACAGAAGTGAGGCCTTGGTCACACTGAAAGCGTGTGCGTTCCAGAGCGGTAGCTGCTGGAACGCACAGCGATCGCTGTGAAACTTCCCCCCCGCGTATTCAATGTCACCGCTTCCACACCCCCCACGCCTGCAGTGCGATCGAACACGTGGCAAAACTTGGCCTATCTGCCCTATTTTTTGCGTTTGCAGTTAAACGCAACGCTGGCAAAGTTTTGCCACGCGTTCGATCGCACTGCGGGCGGGGGGCGTGGAAGCGGTGCCATTGAATACAATGTACCGCCACACCCCCTCCTGCCCCAAAACGCGGGGGGGAAGTTTCATCGTGGTGCGTACCAGCAGCTACCGCTCTGGAACGCACACGCTTTCGGTGTGAACAAGGCCTCACTTCTATCCGACTCTGCGACTGCGATCTCACATTCCACACCACTCACAAAGTCGGATAGAAGTGACATTTCAGGACTGATCAGCTGTTCCAGGGCAGATCGGTTCTCCTGCATATACCATCCGCAATGCCGATCTGCCCTGGAACAGCTGAGAAAACGTTGGAATGCTTAACCTATTGACGGTCACACATTCCACCGCCAAAAAACTGGGCGGGATTACATTAAAACATGTCAACGGTAACACATTGTAACGTAGGGGGTATGGCCGGTACCCATTTTTAAGGACTCCTTAATGACTGGTAGGAGCCCCAGTGATTGGCGGAGGGCTACGGTAGTCCCAATATTCAAAAAGGGGGCTAGGTGCCAACCTGGGAACTATAGGCCGGTCAGTCTAACATCGGTAGTTTGTAAAATGCTAGAGGGCATAATAAAGGATTATCTGGTAGAATTTGTTCAGGAAAACGGGATAGTTAATGACAATCAGCATGGGTTCAGGAAAGATCGTTCCTGCCTAACTAACTTGCTAACTTTTTATGAGGGGGTAAGTAGAGATATGGACGGAGGTAAGCCGGTAGATGTGGTATATCTGGATTTCTCAAAGGCTTTTGATACGGTACCACACAAACGCTTGCTACACAAGCTGAGGGCTATGGGCATAGATGAGGTGGTGTGTACGTGGATAGAGAACTGGCTACGGGAACGTGTCCAGAGGGTATCTGTAAATGGCACCTTTTCAGACTGGGCTAGTGTAATGAGCGGTGTGCCTCAGGGTTCTGTGCTGGGTCCCATATTGTTCAACTTATTTATTAATGACATCGGGGAGGGTGTTAACAGCGATATTTCCGTGTTTGCGGATGACACCAAAATTGGGAGGGTAATAGACACGGACTTAGACATTATAACATTACAGGCGGACCTGGATAACATAGGGGTGTGGGCAACAATGTGGCAGATGAGGTTTAATGTCGATAAATGCAAAGTAATGCACTTTGGAATTAAAAATAAACAAATGGGTTATACAATTATGGGTATGCCGCTGGGGAAGTCAGAAATGGAGAAGGATTTGGGGGTCATTGTAGACCACAAACTGAAAGGTAGTTTGCAGTGCCAGGCTGCTGTAAACAAAGCTAGCAGGGTCTTGTCCTGTATTAAAAAGGGGATGTATTGCAGGGACAAGTCTATAATTTTGCCACTTTATAGATCATTGGTTCGACCTCATCTGGAGTACGCGGTCCAGTTCTGGTCACCAGTACTAAGAAAAGATGTCCTTGAGTTGGAAAAAGTCCAGCGGAGGGCAACCAAACTAATTAGGGGTATGGAGGACCAGAGCTACGAGACAAGGCTACTAAATTTAAACATGTTCACATTGGAGGTGAGGAGATTAAGGGGGGATATGATCTCCATGTACAAAATGTTCAATGGTGGTAGCAACATTAGCGATAAACTGTTTAAAATTAACTCCATTACAAAAACTAGAGGCCACCACCTAAAATTGTGATTTGCGCAAAGAATGTGGAATTGTTCAAGAAACTTTTGGACGATTTCTTAAGGGACCGTAATATACAGGGGTACAGGTACTCCTAGAATGAGATCCTAATAGGTTGGACTTGATGGACTAATGTCTTTATTCATCCTCAAATACTATGTAACTATGTAACGTGTGAGGGGTCTGGGGAGCCTGGGGGGCCTCTTCCATGGGTATCAGCTGTAACAGGGGCTACATGGCAGAGCTGACAGGGGAGGGGGTGGAGTTTGAAGAATGAAAGCAGAGTGATTTAACACCTTTTTGGATTTGTCATCCATGTGACGAAATGAAAAGTATGCCGTTTGCAATAAACTGCATCAAATAGTTAATTTGCATTTAATTTTAATGGTTCAAAGAATGCCAAGCAAAATGGTCGACCCTCACGCATGTTCACTTCATCAAATCTGGCACTCTTTGAAAAAAGTATAGTAGTAATGTTATCTGTTCAGTTTTCTAATGTTTTCTATAAAAAAGTCATAAAATCAATTTTTTAGGTTTATCTAGTGTAACCCATGATGAAGATGGAATGTCACTTCAATATACTAATTGGAACAAATGGTGCCCAACCTGCAGCTCTTTAGCACTTAGGCTCCGTTCACACATTAGCAGTTTTCCGCGTGTATTCATATGCGCGGAAATGCACTAAACATAAAAAAGAATACATTCCAATGTATGTTGTGCACAATTGTGTGACGTCCGTGCAGTATGAAAACATGTGTTGCGCAAAAACGTCCAAGCACGATATTCTGGGCAGATTCCGCATGTTCTGGCTCAAGTAATAGCCGGAAACGTGCGGGATCTGCACATATGTAAAATTTTGCATGTTTTCGTGCAGCGTGATTTTCCACATGGAAAGGGCAAACGCTGTGTGTGAATGTCCAAAGTCTCTGATCATCTCCTGTAGCATTAATGCAGTTTTTGGCCATATACTATTGTATATCTAGTCTCTAAACTATTTTCTGCAGCATTGCATATACTGAACTTTGTGGTCCTTTGGTAATATCAGGGGTCACATTTAAGCATCAAGTACATTGACCACCACTGCCTTAGAGGGTGGTAAGATATGCTGGTATGTTCTGAACACACTCAGGCATCATAAACATAAATCTTAGGTTTTGGCAAGCATTTGTGCTTATGTCTATGGAGAAAAGTAGATGGATATCATACTGCTAAAGCCACTTATATCATGGGTGGGGTGTGAAATGGAACAAAAGCGACAGAAACAGATTCCGAATTGGTCCAATTGAATCATCTCCCCATATGGGTATTGTGCCAAGTATTGACTTGAGTATTATACTATAAATATGTATCCAATTAGCATGGGTCTATAGATTATAGCTAATTACAAAATATTAGTTAATAAATATCATAGATGATATACAGAAATGTACAGTATTTTCAGGGAAGAAAACTTTCCGGTTCCAGCACATTTATCTTCTCCTATTTCTATTTTGAAAAGTTACCAATCTAACCTACTGACATTGTTGTTAAGAATCCAGTCACATACATTGAGGCCAGAACTGGGTTTCTATTTTTGTGTGCTTGGCATAATGAAGTTCCACAAATAAGCTTACCATTTTTATTTTTAAAAAGTCTATATTTTAAAGCATATTGTGACAAATATATGGCATTTTTCTATATAAACAAGAACATTTACATTAGACATACATATTGTTAACACAGTACACCAAACATAACCTTTAGATTGGATTCCTAATTACAAAATATTAATTGCAATATCGGAATGTCCTTAGATGTCCAAAATGAACATATGATTAGTAATTTTCACCATCTGCCATCACAGAGAAAAATGTTCAAAGCTTAAGACCAAAAGAAAATAAAGGGAAATAAAGAAATGCCATAGTCATAGACACAAGAGGTGAAGCCAAGTACAATTCAACCATCCTTTAGCATAGTAGTTGGTGGCCGTGTTCCAAAACATGAATGGTTATTTTTGGTAAGCTTTCATATTTAGCCAATGTAACAAAGCAGGGAGAGACACTCTGCAGGCACTTTGGCAACTCCAGATTATTAGGTTTTCTAATCTGTCCAGCTGCTATTCACCCTGTAAAGTCTCAACTGGTGGTGTCTGCAGTGCCTCATAAATATTTAATCAGATGATCCAGCCAATAATCAACCAAATCAGGATGCTGTCATCTAATGTACAAGGTTGCCTTTAAAGTCTTGTTGTTTCTCCTGTTTACAAAGTTCTATTAAAAATGTATCAATGTTGTGTATACATCTGAGACAATTACAAACAGTTCAAATGCACCCCATATTCATGAATTAAAGAATTTCTAAACCCAACACCTTTTTTTTTTTGCAATAGAGTTTCTTTTGCTATTTGTGTTTCATTAGGTAGATTTCCCTTAACTTGTTGTGCTGTAGACTCAACAGTAAGTGAGAGGATATTGCAGGAACAAGTTTCCCTACTGGAAGATGCCATTTCTGGTGGCAACTCAAACTTGTGGATTTACCCTTACTTTCATTTCTGGTGACATGGGTGATTAGGACAATTAGAAAGGGTTATTCTCCCAAATGTGGACATAGACATGACCAACAGCTGAAAGAAGTTCTAACCCTTCACTATTTTATCTAAATCTAAAAAAAACTTGCATATTCATTCCATTAACAGTAACAAAAAACTTTGTGTGTTTATGTTAGTGGTAGTTCCCTCCATATTCATCATAAAAAAAAGATGAGGCAGATTACAAGAAGGAACCCAACTCTATGGGGTGTATTCACGAAGCAGCCGAAGGATCTAGCCGTAGCTTCGGCCGATCCTTCGTCTAGCTTCGGCCCCAGGACCCCTTCGGTTCAGTAGAACCGAAGGGCTGCTGTACGGGCTATCCACTATAGCCCGTACAGCTCAGGAAACTTGGCCGAGCGGCTCAGTCAAGCCGAACACATATACCTCGGCTCGGCTGAGCCGCGCTGAAAGCCGAAGCTGGCCGAGCGGCCGGCTGACAGCCTGCTTCTGACAGCTGGGCAGAGCCAGCCGTAACATCAGCTAGCTAGTTTGCTATTGGCTTTTGTAAATTGAAATAGCCAATAGGAATCTAGCAATGCATTCCTATGGCCATTTTTTTTTTTTCTATTCTGACACGGCTCCGTGTCAGAATAAAGAAAAAGCAGTGTTTCTCTCCTTGGCGGACGGCAGCAGAACTGCCGGCCAATAGAAAACAGTTGGGCAGAGCTAGCTATCACTGCTAGCTCCGCACAATTGTTTTCTATTTATTTTTTTCTACTTTTTAAATTATTTTTCTGTACCACAGAGGGACCGAGCAGAACAGCTCCACGGCATTCGGCTATTCACTCACTGCTGTTCGGCATCTATAAGAATAGACCGAACAGCAGCGAGTAGCCTCCCGGAGGTTCGGCTTAGCCGATCCAGATGTTGGATAGGCTGAGTCGAACTCCTTCTGCACTTCGGGTCGGCCGAACATGCTGAGCATGTTCGGCCGATTTTAGCATGTTCGGCCGACCCGAAGCCACCCGATGTACAGTTGACTTCAGCCATACCAGCCTGAAGTGAATAGTCGAACAGCGTTCGGCTCACTTCGCATTAGGTCGGTCATTCACTCGGCTGCCTACGGCAGCTTAGTGAATAGACCCCTATGTGTGTAATTGCAGAACTGGTGCCAGGATCCAGGGTAGATCTGACAGGGACTGTTTGGCCACACTCCCAACAAAGTCAATAAATATTATGCAGAACTGAATAACATTTACTTTTCTAAAGCATTGTTTATCATAAATAATTGCTTTTTGTTTAGAAAAAAAAGTTGTTATCACCCCATTTCTTTCCTTTGAATTGTCTGCAGTCACTTCCTGTCTACATGCATTTACTCCAGTTTAAAGCATAAAAATTGAATTGAACCATTAGGGATAGGCACCACACCCCCAATTATAATTGTATACAAGAGAGATAAAGAAAAGCGGGGCTTTAAAAGTGTCCAACCCATACAGAACGTCCATCAAACATACATGGTTTTGTATAAACGTATATTTAATACATAAAGACTTGGTTACAATTAAAATGTCATTGACATGATACAATGTTACATTGAAATCAAGCTACCTCCTTTTGGTGCCCATACATGTGTACATATATATATAATTCATTAATATAACATGGACTCCTTGAGTCCTGATTTCTAGATCCAGCCATCTTTGTGAACATGAAGTGGGTTTTGTATTGTTATTTTATTTTTTATTATTCTCATTAAGAATTTGGTATCTGTGATCATTATACTTAAACCTATTTTGATGTAATGTCCTAGAATACCTCCAACCTCACTGAGGAAGCACATACAGTTGCAAAACGCGTCGGAGATTGGGCCCACAGTGGATCATACAACTATTACAGAAATCAGGACTCAAGGAGTCCATGTTATATTAATGAATTATATATATATGTACACATGTATGGGCACCAAAAGGAGGTAGCTTGATTTCAATGTAACATTGTATCATGTCAATGACATTTTAATTGTAACCAAGTCTTTATGTATTAAATATACGTTTATACAAAACCATGTATGTTTGATGGACGTTCTGTATGGTTTGGACACTTTTAAAGCCCCGCTTTTCTTTATCTCTCTTGTATGCATTTACTCCAGATGGCTACATGGCATTTCTCAGGTTGACTGATCGTGACGGTGATGGTGATAGTGAACCATGCCTAAATAATGTCTGTTAAAACGGTTATTTGAAAACTCTTTCGGAAGATCGTGTGACTAGTAGACACAAACAGAGCATTGTTATGCAAAGCAGGAAGTGCCTGAACAAGGATCTTCATGGCAGAATTAACAAGTATTAGGTTAATAAAAGCAGGAAATTTAAAAATATTGAAAATGAATTTTGAAATAACGTTAACATCCTAAAGCTTATATGAAATGTTTTGATTGGGTTTACATCCACTTTAAATGATTTTTCCAAATAATGCAGCAATGGCTGTTATAAGTAGTATTCTTTTACCTGTGTCTTTTGTTTCCCTTCATAATATGTGCTTTTAGCCAAGATACCTCTGAAGCTAGTGTTTTTATTGAATGGAGCTTCCCTTTAACCTATGGTCTAGCCATAAGCTTCCGTTTCACCTCTTATAAGTACCACTTTTTCTTTGCACCAGATATCTTTCCTAATATTCAGATTCGTGTACACTTGAGTCAAGAAGAAGTCAAAGTTTTATTTTAATTAGGCAATTTGCCACTGATGTACTGATGTGTAAATCTGCTTCAATTAATTTAGTGATCCAGAATGACAAACTTGCTAAAAAAAACAATTACCAGATGTGAATGTGATCAATGCTTGAAGGTTGAATAACTATGCAATATGGCACCATATGTGGGTCAGCAATCATAATCCAATGGGAACGTTTTGTCAGATTTTAATTCACCCAGAATGCTAAACTGTGCTATAGTTATTCCTTTATGTATTGTTTCCCACCTTTTTGCATGGCAAAGGCCTATGCTACATGTCAGCAACAATCACATATCACTAACAGCAGGCTAGGCAATAGCTGCATACAAGGCCAGGCATGGTCTGGTTACAGTGGTGAATGGGGACATTCATACTCAGTGGAATGTGATAATATGAAAAGGTATAATTATTACCTTTAGGGGAAAATGTCATTAAACACTAATTCATTTTAGATGTGGTAATTGTCAAGACTTTATTTTTAATTCATATTGCCTCAGTACATTATGAATTTCTGACAAGCTAAATTCCTTATCAGTAATCATAAACTCCACATGCTTTAGTGCCCAGCACAATTTTTCAATGATAAATCAATAACTTTTTGCTAATATAACTACTACTTGCAATAACAAAAACAGTAATAACAACCCAGTGTTGTAATACCAGAAACACTGGTTGGTTTACAGAGGCATTCAAAGCCCAGACCAGACAAAGTAATTTAAAGTGGACTTTACATGAAAATGCAAGGTCCACTTAATACCTAGCCCGCCACCCCAAACAAAAACACAAGTTAACATACATAGACTTTAAAAAATTAAAAACGTAAAAGTTACGAGAAATGAAAACATTAGGAGGAACATTAAAAAAAAAAAAATACTTCTGAATTCTGAGAGGCTTTTCTAAGTGAGTGGGATGTAATTTGGCTTTCCCATGGGAGCCTTGGAAAGCTGAGGATCCCAGATCTTATGAGACAATGCTCCTGCAGACTGCCGATCAGAAAATCTTCTAACAAACAGAATCGGCAGCCAATGCTACCAGCCTAGTACAGGTATCAAGATAGGCGCTGGTGGGAGCTTGCAAAATTTAAATGGAACAGCAGGAAAACCTCAATTAACGTGCTTGTAGCGTTAATTGATGAATCTGTTCTATTTCTCTCCTTCAGCCTACCGGTTGAATGAAAACAAAAATAGAACAATGTATGGCCAGCTTAAACCCAAAAATAAAAATGTCGTATATTGCAGCTTCCCAGTCTATAGATGTGGTGGCTGCATTTGATTTCCTTTTCTTTAAGCTTCCTTTCCCATATTTTTACCGTGTGATCTTTACATTAACAGACTATCTTGCCTAGGGTAACAACGCTCACTCACTACACAGTATCTTTGGAGGAACAGCGTTGTCAACCTAAGATAGAAAGTGTGTTAGGCCTACAGTACATGATTTGTTCATCTTAAGGCTGTGTAGACACTTCTTTGTTCCTGTGCATTGTATTAGTGCACACTTGTTAATGCCCATTGTGTCACACATTATCATGCATTGCTTTACAGCAGCAATGGGGTAAAACAGACATAAAGAATTCTGACGCAGTGCACCAC
Organism: Nanorana parkeri; assembly: GCF_000935625.1. Lineage (NCBI taxonomy): Eukaryota > Metazoa > Chordata > Amphibia > Anura > Dicroglossidae > Nanorana > Nanorana parkeri. The sequence continues at coordinate 363,382 of NW_017306843.1, read as the reverse complement.
AGTTTTTTTTTCTGTTTTGTATGCCCAAGTATACACAGGCCTTTTACAATCTTAGCAATGATACTAATAAAGATCACAAGTTTGAACCTCACTCTGCCTTTACTTGGTACATGCTTAATATGCATCCGTAACTGAAAAGGGTTTCAAGCCAGCCAGGCAAATAGCAATTTCAGAAGTAGTTTATCAGTGGCAGTTAACATAGTTTTTTTAGTAAAGGTTTCCTTTAAGATGATTTTAACACTGAAGTGCCTAATAAAGAAAATTGGAATTCTACATTGCATTTAGCTAAAATATATAATTTACTCTACATAACACATTTAAATGATCCCTGGCTATTTCCCACCCATCTGAGACCACTGTGTTTCTCAACTTTACTTACAGATGTAGAAAATCTTTGCAAATTATTTTTCTTTGGCTTGCAATTAAATGAGCAACATATTCACAGGCAGAATGTAAATCATAATGGACGCTTGGGTCACTAATTATTTATAACTTGAACATACTAAAATATATTCTCTGGGATAAAATGATCTAATTTTTTTTAATGAATGCTGGGAAAAGGTTAATAGAATTGAAGTTGCAGGTTCTACTATTCAATCTAATTTAATTCATAGCTATGAGCAATATAATACATTTTATTTACCTGAGATCTGTTCAGGCAGATAGGGGTTAGATTCCCTTAAACTGAACTGCAAAGCAATACTGCATTTTGCCCAAAGCCTCTCCAATTTGCAGCAGGAGTCTACTTGAAAACTAAAATTTGGGATATGAGGTGCACATATGCCCTCCATTTCCCACAATGCCTTTCTCAGTGCTTAAATGAAGTATCACCAGGCCTAGACATCTGTTTTGAACAAGTATGACCTCCTTTTATGGTGGTGCATGGTAGATGACCTTTCCGCTTATATTGATCAGTTGAAACCAGCTGAAAACACTCAAACATGTAACAATCACATCAAAAATTGCTTTGCAGCCAACTTTATTATAGTGAGTCAATAGGGTCAATTTATTGAAGGAGTAAAGAATCCTGTACTTCTTTATAAAGTTAACCCCAATAAGTATACTCACTGGAAAAGTACTACAGTTATACTTTGTGAAAGGCAACATACATTTGTCATACTGGTTGTTATCACAGCTTCATGAACTGTACTCAGAGCAGCAGAAGGGCTAAAAGCTTCAACAAATAGTAATATTTTGCCTTTACTTTTGGTGTAAGTGACACTAAACCCAGGAGTTAAATCTTAAAAGTTAATTGAAGTACCTTAACTATTAACAAAAATGTGTCTTATTTGTGTATCACTCAGCTGTAGATCCTGAAATCATCTCTGAATTCATGATGGCACTGCCCTTCCTTCTGGAGGGTGGCTACTTTTGTTCCCCATGGTCCCTGTGTGTGTTATAAAGTAGCCACTATTCCAAGCTCACTCCCATGATAGACTACAATATCATTACAAATTAGTAAACTAAATGTGAGCTTATAGTCCATCCCGGGAGCCAGCTTGGAAAGTCAGCTACTTTACAACACACATGGGGACCATGGGGAACAAAAGTAGCCACCCTCCAGAAGGAAGGACAGTGTCAGCACAAATGCACAGATGATTTGAGGATCTACACCCGAGTGATCCACAAATAAGCTACAATTTTGTTAATAGATAAGGTACTTGAGTACATTTTTAAGATTTAATTATTGAGTATAGTGTCACTCTAAGTGTTAAAACACTTGAGTTGGATGCCAGGGGAGGATTAGGCAAGGGGGCAAATGGACATTTACCCCCTCCAGGCCAGTGCTAAAAACATATGATTTGAAGATACTTAATTAATTAGATATCAATAGTAGCAGTCATTGACACATGTGGACATTATATAGCTACCCGCTTCACATTTTAACCTGTGATCAAGGCCTGGCAGTGGGATGTCTTCCAGTACTGACTTAATTTGAAGCTCTGAGATGTCATGTGACTGAATGCTGAGGGCACAAAGAAAGTTGATCCTAGAAGATGTAAATGGTGTTCTTTAAGAACGCTCACCTTTCACCATACCCTCCAATAACTGCGGAACCATGGCACACTGTGTATTGTACACTATATTTGTCCCTACCATTAAAGAACTAGCTGGTTGTGTTTTTCCCCAATGCCTAAGGTTCTCAGCACTCTGCTTTTGGATGCTATAGGCTGTCCTTTTTATCAAATTCTATGTAAGAAAAATAACCACATAATCCAAAGAGACAGTATGCGTGATTGTTGAATAAAGCACCATTGTCAGATAATGAGTTCAGATAAATAACTTTTTCAAGGTTAAGCTTTAACAGTTTCACATGAACCTGAATGATTCAGGAATTAGCACCCTCATCTTTCATTTAACAAAAGCATCAAAGTGGGACTGGCTATTTATCATGGCAAAGTAGACAACCCCTGTAACTTGCAAACAAACCTTCCACTTAATGCTGAATTCTGGGATAAGCAAAGATTGTCTAAATACAAGAGGCATGTGTATTGTTACTGAAATCTTGGTGAGCTTTGTGCATTTCTTCCAGATGTGTTCAGTAATCCAGTGGAAAATGTTGCAAGAGCTTGCTGTATAAAGACTAGCCACTGATGCTCTTGCTTGCCCTGAAGTCTTTTGCAGGCAGCAGAAAGTGGTGAAAGTAGATTTATATCCTTTAGATTTATAGTTATAGAAAGTGGAAAGTAGTTTTATATCCTTTGCGGCTATTGAGGAATATATTTAAGTAGCAGGGTTTGTGCTCAGAGTTCAGCAATCAACATAGTGTATTTTTTTTAAATAAAAATATTGATTTGATAGACATTTGTGCAAATACCGTGCAACATAAAAAATTGCAGCTAGCATTTTTCTTTATTCCACAGTGCCTCCAATTTCAGAAAATATATCATTGTTTGTGGGGTTTAAGCAGTTTTCTAGGCAAAATAATTAAGATTTTAACATGTGTATGAAACAATTAAAGAATTCCCCCGGATGCGTAGTCCTTCAAGTGCATTTAAAGCCAACACTTTTTTAGTTTTGAGGACAGTAGTGAAGGATTAGAACCCTTGTAAAATTTTCATTGCTGTCTGTGTGAAAGTTATGGGAAATCCACTAGAACATGGAGGAAATCTTCCAATGGGGGCACTTGCTTTGGAGCTAAATGTCTAAGGGGGTATTTCCTTTACATTGTTGTGTCTACAGGACAGAAAAAGAGGACAATCTCAGCAATAGGACACAGATGGCAAAAAAACAGACAACAAAAAGAAAACCTAGCAGGTGTATTAACCACCCCTTACTCTACTAAAAAAAGACTTGCACCTACCTTAACAAACAGACTGGTTCCTCTCCTGCCATGTTTGGTTTATACTATGACAATCTCATCGATAGAACACAGATAGCAAACGCAAAACCAACAGGGGTATTAACCATCCCCTACTCTAGAAAAATAAAAGTTACATTAAATATACTTTAACAAGCAGGCTGGTTTCTCTCCTGTCATGGTTGGTTTCTACTATACTAATGTATTATGGCTAAAATAAAACAGAGAAATTACCAATAACAAAACAGTAACTAATCCTCACCAATATGGCTGTCTAAATTAGACATTACAAAATGTCATTCGCTTTTTATCGTAAATATTCTCCATTAACTTGGAAATGTAGCAATATGTAAATGCAAATAAATGAATAAGGGATATATGGCATTCCTGTAGGATATAAGGAAGTGTGCCATAGAACATATTCACAGTAAACTACCTGAAATTAAATCACTATTATGAAGATAACCAAGTCTGTGTATAATCTTAAAACTTCAGGATGGCTGTGATACGTGTTGTGAAATAATCTCCAAAAGAAAAATGTCTAGAAGTTCTTGGGCTCCTCCAGAGAGCAGTCTTGATAGGTGTATAAGCCATAAAGCATTCTCTCTGATTTTGTAGTCTGTGACTGCACACATCCCAAATCTATTGATGTGTATGACCCAAGCAGAGATAGAAAAATGTCATCGTCCCTGAAATGGAAACCGTACGTTATTTTGTCTTTGATTAATGTGTCTGTTGTCAAAATGCTATATGAAAGAAACTGTCAGGCTGAACAAAGTGGGAAGATAAGTAGATACCTGTTGTATATAACATTTGTGCACAATAGAAACTATTTCAATCATTCCATCCCAGTAACATATTGTAGGCAAAGAAGATTAGATTAGGAGGGAGGATTGCACATTTTTGTTGGCATGTGTGTGTTAGCTTTAAAGGTGAGCCATCAGTTTTCATTTGGTCGTATGCGAAACCAAAGATAAATGTCCCTACTTAATGAACATATAAATTGACCTGAAATTAATATTTGTATACTAGGTTTGAAGCGTTTCACCTAATATGTTTGCGCTGTGACAAAAAATTTCTAATCCATTGATTACAATTAATTTACTTCTGGCTTTAGACTGACAGGATGGTAAATGCGTAACTATACAGCTATAGGCTAGCAAAGGGTCCAGTAGCTGCCTGATTGTATTGATTCATTAAACAACTAGCAGTGGAATTTGGAAAATGACTTTGAAAATTGAATGTATCTATAATTCAGCCACTATTCACACTAATTAAAATAATTTAGGTTGGTATAAGGTATGGGATAAATTATTGCTGTAGGAATACACAGGTCTCTGCACATAGATTAACTTTTAGGGTTAAGTGCACTTTAAAAACACAGTAGCTCCTTTAATATATTCAAGCAAATCAAGCAAGCTTGCAGTATGGCCTTTCATCTTTTTTTGTTTCACTCCTTGGTCCTTAAGAGCCTAACTGGGATCACCAAAGATTCTGCCTGATCATATTTTATTCTGTTTTCATATAATGCATATATAGTATAGGGCTTTCAAAGTAGTCACTCCTGGTATCCATTTAGACATGTATGCTCTTTAAGTCATCTCACAAATGGCTGGCAGGGATCATCAGAAAGTATACAAGCTTGCAGACTGACCTTTTGTTTAACCTCTTGTCCTTTGAGAAATGAATTTGTATAATCAGGTATCATCATGGATCTTGCCACTTTAGATTTCTTTCTGTTTCCACAGAACGTCGGCATGCACAGGACTCTCATAAAAAGCACTCCTGGCACTCTTTTAGATGTGCATGATCCCTAAATCACAGTTGGCAGGCAGAGATTAGCAGGGAGTGTGCACTATAAAAAAATGAATGTATCTATAATGTACAAGAGTAATAGAATTGTGCCAAGGTGATGTTAAAAAATAATTTATGTTAAGAGAGGAGGAGAAAGCCCAACAAAAAATTGTCCAGGTAAAGAGTAAGCAGAGGTCTGAATAGACAAATGAGTTTTAGTCGTAGTCTTCTTGTATCATCAACTTTTATTGCGTAGAACAGAAAATTGCAATACACCATCAACGGGTTATATTACTCTATAATGTTCATTTCATCAGGAGAGTGCAGGGAAACACAAAAAGGGAAGAGTGGCAAGGCAGCAGGTCCCGATGTGTGAATGCTGTTACCATACGACTACAACTCATATGTCTATTCGGATTGCTTTTGCTCACTCCTTCCCTAGACAATCTTTTGGGGGCTTTCTCCTCCTCTCTTCACACTACATTTGGTCCCAAGAGCCTTACTGCCCAGGAATGCCTGAATAAACACCCCAATGGGCAACGAGTGTGACCACCTGCACAAGATAGAGATATTCCCCGCAAGCCTACTTTTATGATTGCCAGATAGCTCACACAGGAAACCTAACAATCCAATGCATGTGAGTACACTCCTCTCTATTGTATCAAACAACTTCTATTAAAAAATACACAAAAAAATGAAAACTACTAAACTTAGATGGTTCTTTCCCTGGCCCTGTCATGTTCCTTTTTTTCTCCTTTCTTGAGGTCCCTCTTCTTCTAAATATAATACCATGTTAATTCTCAAGAGTAATAAAAGATCTCAAGCTGGAACAATCATCCTTAAACAGAGGTTTGGGGCCTTCAGTAAGCCCAATTGAACTGTTGGTTTAAATCAGCTAAATACATTCTGGGTGCATCAAAAGCTAAATCTCACAATGTATGATCAAATTCTCTTGACAACGTAGCCATGAAAAATCTATCAGTGGATAAAACAATTTAAACTGAGTAAGTAAGGCCACATATGAGTATACTTGTTTAAAAAGCCTAACAAACAAATCAGATCAGTGTGAGAATGTTGGAAATATTTTGGTAATTCCAGGGACACATCCAATCTGCAATTAACTGGGTGTAGCGTTCTTACCTCTCCGCCGGGCTCCGGCTTCACGAGCAGCTCCGTCGGAGTTCGGGTGACGTCACGAATGGCGACGTCACCGGGCTCCTCCTTCTTTCCCTACTTAAACCGCCACCAATCTAGCCTTACTACCCGAAGCTGAGATCCATACCAGCCCTTATAGCCGCACCTGAGTGTTACACTTGGTGGTGTTTCCAATGGTAGGGACAGGCTAAGATGTTCAGTAGTTTCAAACATTAGTTTTCTCATTGCTGGTACAATTTCAAACAGTAAAACCTAATGTGTATATCATCAACGGCTTTTACAAAAATTATATCTGCAGAAGAGCGTAGCTCTCTATCGGCCAGCCAGATATCTTAGCCACAGTGCGTGAAAAAATTGTTTACTGATGGTTTTCACACAAAAGAAACAAAGCATAATCGAACTCATTGTGGATAGGATGTAGTCAAAGCAACCACTATAGTACAATGCAAATTCACTATTTTTTTTTCTCCCAGTACCCAGTAAAAGCAGAATAATTCTATATGTCCTGGTAAAATGGGCAGCTGAGTCGGTCATGAGAGTGTGATTTTCTGTAACAACTTTTTTTGTTTAATGCTTACATCTATCAAGGGCTGCAAACAGTAATAGGACAGGAGGGAGCTGAAAGTGGGAAATGTATGGAAAGGTATAGAAAAGATTCTTCACAACTTTTTTGTTAAATACAAAAAGCCATTTATAGCAGAAGAAAATTTGAAAAAAAAGTATGTAAGTTCACAGTCTATTCTGATGGCAGTTTGCCAAATGGCTTGGCACTGAGGTTCCTGGTGTGAGTCTCAGATGTAGAATGCCAGAGTTAAATTTTGCTAGAGTAAAAAAGTCAACAATTGGTTCAAAGATAATGAAGCATGCCAGATAAATTTAGGGAACTCAAAACAACCCCGTTTCAGGGCTTAGAAATTGGAAGCTAACCAAGAACTGCTGCTGTCCTGGAGTTAGATTGACCCTCTGTGTCACCAGTGGTGACAGCCAACTAACTGGCAGGACAGATGCTTGGAGCATTGTAAGTAATCTGACAGATGGTCAGAGCAAACAGCACACAATGGCAGCTGATCTGCTCAGGCACGCAGGCACAGACAAACCAATCATCAGCAGAGTCCAGGTATTAGGCCGTTGATCAGGCTAAACACAGGCAAGCTGAGTACTAATGCAGTACAAACAATTCACATGGATAATCCAAGGCAAGGTTCAAGGATGATTATTACAGATGTGCGATACAAGATTTCTGTGTGTTTCTATTCTCGTGTAGAATGGTTATAGAGAACTGTCATTTCTGTCAGGCAGCCATTTCTCTCTTCCTCCTCTCAAAGGATGTGGATGGGCCTTTGGCATCCTCACTGCTGATCCTATATTGTATACAATAACATCGGAGAGCTGCAACTGGTCATACAGTGTCAGGGTACCATGCACAGGCGTCCTCACACCACATGCAGGTACCCACGCAGGATGACCAAATTAATATGCCCACACAGGATAGGGTTCTATGCACACAGTTTATTTGCTACACAACAACAAAACTACAACCCCCCTCAACCCCCCCACAGGTTTAGCAGTGAAGTAATAAACCCACCGTTGGGACAAACACACACCTACAGCCAGGGGGAAGCAACAAGGAGGGGTAACAGTCCTGCAGTTATATGGCAGGCCTCAGGATAAAAGAAGAATGGTCAGATACCAGATGGGTCGTTAACAGGAGGGCAGCAGCACGGTACAGGAACAGGATCCAAGAGAGTGGTCGGATAACAAGCCGGGTCGGTGACAGGTCTGTAGATAGGAAGCAGGGTTCAGGAAGCAGGGTTCAGGTTTATGGGAATCAGTCAAGTGCAGGCGACGCAATACTGACCCAGCTTCCTGACTGCAGGTAGGGCCTAAATACCCTCCCAGTGTAATGATCTATTAAATAGGAAGATGGAGCTCAGCTGCGGAGACACGTTTACAATCACGTGCTCTAGCCCAGGAGTACGTGATGGCAAGGTTTGATATTGCCAAGCAAGCTCAGTGCATCATTGATCTATCTTCCAACCTAACTAAGCTTGCTACACCTAAAGTAATTAATATAAAGGAATGCGCAAATAAGGAGGAGTCTCTAGGAACGATGTTGGGAGTGTTACGCTTCACTAATGTTAACTTCACATAGCAATGCGCGTCTTTATTTCAATTCACACAAACCCTATACGTGAGTTCCCAATCACTTATATAGCAATGGACCTGTTGGTTTTATAACTTCCTATGTTCACTTCACATATGAAAGCCAAGTAATATCACAGTTCATCAAGCAGGGGTGTAACAAGTGGTTCCACAGAAACAGTATAATCTCAGTAGTGCATGCAATCTCATTAGCCACCAGCAGGGGGAAGACTTCCCTTATCTTCAATGCAAAAGTACGTACAAGTCCCAGATAGCTTACAGCAAAGGTTAAATCCCCTGTGGGTGGCAACCCAGAGGGGAATACTTGCGGTTTGGGCGTCCTGCTGTTCGGGGTGGCTTGATCCTGGCCACGCTAGCTCGGAGTGTCCCAGGGTTTGTCAGCCGGGGTCCAATCTTGGGTGGTGAGTACTGAGGCAGGCTGTGGTGAGTGTGGCTGTAGGCAAGGAGACCAGCACTCGTCTGGCGTCCACGCTGGGTTGCTGGAACGCCAGACAGGTGGGAGATCAAGGCTTATAACGAGGCCGGAGGCGGTTTCGTATGACGTCGACGGCCCAGGGGCAGAGCTTCCACTCGGTTCCGTGAGTCGGAACGGCGGCGTCCCCGGGATCCATTACACCCAGGAAGCACCAGGTGATGGGATGATCAGTCACAGCTGGCGCACACCCGCAGGTGAGTACTGGAGCTGCAGGTTCCTTACAGTCCCTGGCTGCTGGAGACACCCGCAGGCGAGCACAGGATCTGCAGGACCTGGCTCCAGCACCACCTGGGGGTGCTCTGGATCCTGACATACAGGTAAGAGGATGATTAATAAGGTGAAATACTTACTGCCTCTTCATAAGATTGTTCCCCAAAGCAGCTCCTCTTTGTTACCCAACTGGTTGCAGCTCTCTGACTTAGTCTATACATTATCAATCAATACCAGCGGTCCTGCATTGTTTGTAAGAACATCAGGGGTCGCCAAAGGAGCATTAGGGAGCAAAGGAGAATAGGATGAGGAATAAGGTAAGTAATTTACCTTATTCCTCATCCCCTTAATGAGCATTTAACACTAGCAAAATAAAGGGGGCTCCATTTCAAGAGTAACTTTTTCCCCAGACTGAAGTTCAGCTTTAAATATAGTCAAGTATAGTACATCCTGTATACCCTGTCATGTGGACAAATGGTGTAAGGACAAAACAAAAAGAGTATCTGCTGTTGATATACAGTATGTTGCAATTGCAGCCCTGTGTACTTAGTAATATCAAGGGACATGTAAAGAAAGCTGTAAATTTGTTGTAAGTTCCCCACAAAATTATGTACCTAATTAAGAAAATATTACAATAATAAAAGATTGTAAGATCATTAGCTGTAATGAACAAAGGTAATAATAGGCAAAATACAAGGCCATATGTGAGACTGTACAATTTCTGGGACACCAGTGGTTTAAGTGTATTTTTTCAACTGATATGCATTTCACTGTGTCTGGCCTGTACCTCTGGAGCGCAGATGGTCTGCATACGTAGATGAGACATATTGCAATCAATACAGTGCCATTTGGGAAAATCCTTAAGGTCTGTAATAGTACATTAGAAAGAAATGATGTTTTAACACACTGAGATCATGCACATAAAACTGGAGTATCTCGTGTATGCACCTCAGGGGGGATGCCTTGCTTTGGGCTAAGTATTCACCAGGGAACTCAATATTTTTCAACAGTAAGTTAGAGAAAATAAGCATTTGGTGTCTCTTACTAAAGAACATTAAAAGACAGCTATGGAACTTGAAATGTACCCATTTCACAAAATGTTTGTCTCTTTGATTTGCAAATATTAGCAGTTTTTAATTTGCATTGCCCTGCAAATTTGTAATAGCATGCTGCAATATTATGCAAAATGTGGTGATGTTATAGCAACAATCCCAAAATTGCTAAGAGACCACACATCTTTGAGTGTGTTGAAACACTTCTAGGATTCTTATGCTGAATTTGTAGGTGCTGTAGCCAAGAGCTATGGTGATACTAAGTGTTAGGGATAAGCTTAAAGTTTGGGTCGACTGTGAGTTCAACCAGAACTCATGTTGTTTGCAATTCTGGTAAATGGCAAACGAATGTGATTGTTTGTCATCATAGCAACCCATTAGCAATTATGCACTTTCTTTCCATAGAACTGTGGTCAGGTGTCTTAGAAGCACCAATACTAGGGGTTTTCTTATGTACCAGCCCCCTCCCTAGAAAACTAGGGGGTCTATTCACAAAGCAGCCGAAGGATCTAGTCGTAGCTTCGGCCGATCTTTCGGCTAGCTTTGGCCCCAGGACCCCTTCAGTTTAGTAGAACCGAAGGGCTGCTGTACGGGCTATTCAGTATAGCCCATACAGCTCCTGAAGTCGGCCGAGTGGCTCAATCGAGCCGAATGCATATGCTTCGGCTCAACTGAGCCAAGGTGAAAGTCGAGGCTGGCCAAGCGGCCGGCCATTGGACATGCGGCAGCCTGCTTCTGACAGCTGGGCGGAGCCAGCAGTGATCTTACGGCTGGCTCTGGACACTTGCAGAGAGACCATCGTTCCTGGTTACCAGCTAACCAGGGACACTTATCTCCAGACAGCCTAACTCTCCCAGGTGCTCCGGGAGTCTCCCACTCCCGGCCGCCCAGGAGAGAAACACTGTCTTTTCTTTTTTTTTATATTCTGGCTGTTGGCTGGCGTCAGAATAAAAATATATATATATATTTTCAACATAGGAATGCATTGCTAGATTCCTATTTGCTATTTCAATTTGCAATAGCCAATAGCAAACTAGCTATTGCACCCGCCCACTGCTGCAGTTCTCCATCAGGTCCCCACTAGTGATTGACAGCAGCAGAGGGTGGGTGCAATAGCTAGTTTGCTATTGGCTATTGCAAATTGAAATAGCCAATAGGAATCTAGCAATGCATTCCTATGGCGAATTTTTTTTTTTTGACGGCAGCAGAACCGCCGGCCAATAGAAAACAGTTGGGCGGAGCTAGCTGTCACTGTTAGCTCCGCACAATCGTTTTTTATTTTTTACTACTTTTTTAACTATTGTTCTGTTCTGCTCGGTCCAACAGGGGGACCGAGCAGAACACCCGAGCCGAATGCTGCTCAGCGGCATTCGGCTATTTACTCACTGCTGTTTGGCATCTATAAGAATAGACCGAACAGCAGTGAGTAGCCTGCTGGAGGTTCGGCTTAACCGATCCAGATTTTGGATCGGCTAAGTCGAACTCCGTCTGCACTTTGGGTCGGCCGAACATGCTGTGCTATATACATAGTTACATAGGTACATAGTTACATAGCTACATAGTATTTGAGTTTGAATAAATACATAAGTCCATCAAGTCCAACCTATTGTGTGTGTGCATTTATGTTTGAGTTGGTGTGTGAGTGTGTATTTGTCCATGTATGATTTTGCTCTTAGGCGTACCTGTACCCCTGTCTATTATGGTCTCCGAGGAACTCGTCCAGGAGTTTCTTGAATGATTCCACACTCTTAGCTGAAATTACTTCCTGTGGCAGCGAGTTCCAGACCTTAACTGCTCTTACTGTGAAGAACCCCTTTTGCCCTGTGTGTTGATTTTTTTTCCACCAATTTTTGATTGTGCCCTCTGGTCTTTGTTATGGAGCTGATCATAAACAGTTTGTTAATAATGTTGCTGTCGCCCTTGAATAGTGTATACAGGAAAATCATGTCCCCCCTTAATCTTCTAACCTCCAAAGAGAACATATTTAATTTTAACAACCTTGTTTCATAGCTCAGGTCCTCGAACCCCTTAATGAGTTTGGATGCCCTCCGCTGGACTTTTTCCAGCTCAAGGACATCCTTTCTGAGTATCGGTGACCAAAACTGGACCGCATACTCCAGATGTGGCGAACCAGTGATCTGTAAAGTGGCAAAAATATAGACTTGTCCCTGCAATACATTCCCTTCTTAATGCAAGACAGGACTCTGCTAGCTTTGTTTACAGCAGTCTGGCACTGCGCGCTGTTATTCAATCTGCGGGCTATAATGACCCCCAAATCCTTCTCCGTTTCCGACTTCCCTAGTTGCATACCCATAAGTGTATAGTTAATTTACCTATTTTTAACTCCAAGGTGCATTACCTTACATTTATCGACATTGAACTTCATCTGCCATACAGTTGCCCACTCTGTCTAAATCTGTGTCTACTACCCTCCCAATTTTAGTATCATCAGCAAACACTGAGACATGGCTATTCACTCCCTCCCCGATATCATTAATAAATAGGTTAAAAAGCATGGGACCCAGCACAGAACCCTGGGGCACGCCACTCATGACCTCCGCCCAGTCTGAAAAGGTGCCATTGACTGATACTCTTTGTGCATGTTCTTGTAGCCAGTTTTCTATCCACGAAACTATTTCACTTTCTGTTTCACACTATAATTTGCACACTAATTCATCTATGCCCATAGCCCTTAGCTTGTAAAACAAGCGTTTATGTGGCACCGTATCAAACGCTTTGGAAAAGTCCAGATATACTACGTCCATCGGCCTCCCCCCATCCAGATCTCTACTTACCTCTTTGTAAAAGGTTAGCAGGTTGGTCTGACAAGAACGATCCTTCATAAATCCATGATGATTATCAGTTATTATGCCATGATCCCGGACAAATTCAACTAAGTAATCCTTAATAATTCCTTCTAACAGTTTACATACTATGCATGTTAGACTAACTGGTCTATAGTTCCCCGGTTGGCATTTTGACCCATTTTTGAATATAGGTACCACATTAGCCCTTCGCCAGTCGCTTGGCACTCTACCAGCCATTACGGATTCCTTAAAAATTAGGAACAATGGTCTCGTTATCTCTTTGTTCAGTTCCTTGAGTACCTTGGGATGTAGATTATCAGGTCCTAATGCTTTATTTGCATTTAGTAGTTTAAGCCTTTGTTGTATCCCAGTTTCAGTCAGCCACTGAGGTGTATTTCTTGTTAAATTTTGTGTTTTATCATGTACATTAAACCCGTCTGTTTCCTCTGTGAATACCGACGAGAAGAAAGTATTTAGCGCCTCCGCCCTCTTCCTGTCGTTTGTGAGTAATGTCCCATTTATGTCCTTTATTGGGCCTATTTGTTCCTTTCTCCCCTTTTTACTGTTTATGTACTGGTAAAAAATGTTGGGGTTCTTTTTACTAACTTCGGCGATATATTTCTCACATTCAATTTTAGCGGCCTGGACTACTAGCTTACATCTTTTATTACATTCCTTGTAGTTTTGGAATTACCAATACTGTCCCCTCCATTTTATAATTACTAAATTATACTTTTTTTTCTTTAATGTATTGTTTTACAGTTTTATTTAGCCATATTGGCTTTGTTTTTGATCTTTTACTTTTGTTACCCAACGGTATACACCTGGTAATAGCATTTTTTAGTTTGTTCTTGAAACAATCCCACTTTTGGTCAAAGTTTAGTTTATCAAATAAGTTTTCCCATTCAATTTGACCCACTTTGTTGTGTAGTTTATCAAAGTTTGCCTTCCTGAAGTTTAGGCTTCTCATCCGCCCTTCCCCCTTCCCTTTCTTGCACACAATGTTAAAAGCAATCACCTTGTGATCACTATTACCCAGTGTCTCCCCGATTACAATATTCTCAATTAACTGTATTATTGCTGATGATCAGATCTAGCATGGCATTTTCTCTAGTCGGGACCTCAACCATCTGGTCCATGAAATTGTCTTGCAACTCCCCCAGAAAAACAGAAATGCTGCACCTTCCCCATTAAGATGCAGCCCGTCTCGGCTGAAGAGCCGACAACCGACTGAGAAGTCAGCCCAGTTCTCCAGGAAACCAAGGCCCTCATTCCGGCAGTCCGCCACTTGTTAAGTTCCCTCAACTCGCGCTGTCTGTCCAGAGTGGCTCGTGGCACTGGCAGTATCTCAGAGAATACAACTGTGGAGGTCCTTTCCTTCAGCCTAGCTCCTAAGTCTCTGAACTCCTTCTTTAGGACACTCCATTTACCTCCTATTTTGTCATTGGTGCCGATTTGCACCATGACAACTGGGTTGTGCCCAACCCCATCTAGTAATCTGTCAATTCGTTCCGTGATGTGCCGAACACGCGCCCCCGGTAAGCAGCACACTGTTCGATGCTCACGGTCCCGATGACAGATTACCCTGTCGGTTCACCTGATGATGGAATCTCCCACAACCAGGATCTGCCTCTCCTGCTCCTCCATCCGGCTCCCCTCCTTGCCGGAGCAATCACTCCCCCCCACGGATAGAGGAGGCGTCCTGCTGCAGCTGGGTCACCCCTGAACCAATATCCCCAACCTCACGCAACCTAAGTGTTGCCAGTTTTTTGCTTAGATCCAAAATTTGGGCTTCCAAACAAACAACTCGCTCACATAGAGCGTAATTGTATTCCCCCTCAAACGCCTGTTCAAGGAACGCATACATTGCACACGACATGCACCTGGTTGCACACCCACTCAAGGAAGACATTCTCCCCTTTATTTATTTTATTTCCTGTTTTTTTTTTTTAGCTATTTTAATGAATACCTTAATTTAATTGAATTTCACCACAGCCCTCGATTTAAATCAATGTACACTATAGTCCAGGTGATAAGTTGAGTTAAATTACTCTGCTGCCCTGGGGCTATCTTTCTGGAGACCTTTGGTTATTTTAGTTTTTTATTTTAATTTATTTTCCCTTTTTGCCTGGGGTTGATTAAATAAATACGCTTTGTTAAGCTATGGCCCTTGGGTTGCTTATGCTATTGTCCTCGGCTACAATTAAATTTAAATTAGTCAATTTTATTGTTTGATTTGTTGTATCTGATGTTATGATATTTCAAAGACGAAAATACTTAGGGAGCCGGCTGGCAACCTGTCTGTATACAAATATGCATGAAATATTTCGTCTTACACCTGTTGCATTATATATTGTATTTTGTGAAACACAATAAAAAGTTACATGCTTAAAAGAAAATTAGTAAATTTTATGCTAAAGCCCTGGGTTTGACTGAGGTTATCCTAAATCCCTTGTGTTAGTTATCACTATACCCCTGTGGTTACTATATTTTAACCAGTAGTTATAGCGCTATGCCCAGTATTCTATATGTATATATATTTTTTTATATTTAATATTACATTTTTAATACCTAGCGTATATACTCTGCTGTACGTTTACTGTTTTTTTTTGTGCCCTGCTATATGTACTCTTTAAATACAGTTTACAGTTTAAAAACAGTTACACAGTATACTGTAATATACTCTAGTATTCCCTAAAGCATCCTGGTCTTCCATAGCACCTCAGCAGTGCCACAGGCTGATAACTTCCATGCCACACGGCATTGAGGCAATAATTGCTGCAAAAGGGACCCAAACCAAGTACTCAGTACATATGCATGCTTATACTTTTCAGAGGTCCGATATTGTTCTATGTACAATCCTTGTTTTATTGATTGCATGTAATATTCTAATTTTCTGAGATTGTGGATTTGGGGTTTTCATGAGCTGTAAGTCATAATCATCACAATTATGACAAATCACGGCTTGAACTATCTTGCTTTGCATGTAATGAGTCTATCTCATATATTAGTTTCACCTTTTAATTTGTATTAGTGAAATAAATGAACTTTTGCACGATATTCTAATTATGCGAGTTTAACCTGTATACATGTATATAAATATATACACACACGCCCCCTCAGCAATGTAATCGCCCTTTAATACTTTTAATACTAACAGTCTTAGTATAAAAACATAACAGTTTTAAAACAGGAATAGTTTAGTATTTGCACTATATGTAATCCTACCCCGCACACAATCCTACCCCCCACACAATCTCAAAGACACCCTACAACACCCTCTTCCCACTATCTTTCATACGACCTGCTCCTGATGCCAGTCATGTCTCTGTCTTGTCCAGATGATCCAGAAGATGCTTCTCCTCCCAGAACACCTGTACGTCACCCTTCCGTTACTATACAGTAAAGTGCCATATTGTGATACATGTCTATTTACCTCTGTACCTCTGTGTTCATGGTGAATAGACCCAACAGTCCTTAGGACTACCTACACTGTAAATCATAATCTGTAGCTATAATACAAAAAGGTCTGTGCTCTTCTCCTAATGCTATCTGTAAGCTGCTGTGATAGTTATCAGCATAACTGAAAATAGTTCAATGTACAACAATTTTCACTGCACTACTATAAATAATACTCCCTCAATGCAAAATAAAATATTAATAATATACATAATATAAAATTACCCAATCAATATAATAATTGAAACACTTATAATAATGCAAATCATGTATCATACATGTAAATAAGTATGCATCAAGTTAATATTCATACAAAAAAATAATCCATGTGTGAATAATAAATTTCATAAATAACTAAATCAGTCCAAAAATAAATAAGATTCAGTTCAAATAAAAAAATATAGATACCTCACTGAGGAAAGTTGTGTCCAAACTAAATTGCACTCTGTGTGTCACCATCAGTTGTGCTCTCTTTCAGAGAATTAAATCACCAAATATATTTGACCCATTTATAAAATAAGGTCAAACAGTGATTGTTGTAATGCCAGCAACTGCACTGGAGTCCTAGGTCTGTGTATGCAATTAATTCCTTCCAGCTCCTTCCAGTCCAACAGAATTTCAGAAGATCAGATAAATAAGGAAGGCTCCCATAGCATAAACCAACTAAAAACTTACATTTTTAAAACAATAAAATAAATAAACTCCTGAGTCCAGGTGCTTTCCAAGCACCAAGGTTTACAACAAATCTTTTGTGTTCTGTGCCTAATCACAAGTAAATGCTTATTTATATGTTTGTTTGCATTTATATGATATATAATTTGCATTATTTGATTTAATATTCTTAGTATATTGATTAAGTTTGATCGACCAATTTTAAATCATGCTCTATCTCCTAGTTTTTGGCCTCTTCCACTGCTCCAGTAAGCAAGAATATATATGTCTATATGTGTCCATTGTCTCTCTTAAATAGTGCACTCCAATTGTGAATTCTTAAATAAAACCTGCCTGGCCTCTCCCTATTAAACTGCAGACTAGTAAAAATAGTTACATAGTGTGAATAGCATCAGGTCAGTATTTAATTAAACACACTCTAGTTTTGATTATTTGACAAAAAGCTGCCTGGTGTCTCTCCTGATCAAAAGAGAGCCATATACAACTTTTAAATACTGTGTATAGATCTGTGAAATAAATACATTCTAATGTTGATTTTTTAATTAAAAGCTCACTGTTGCCCTTCCTGTTTAAAATGAAGCCTACTAAACAAGCTCAAAGTGACACTAAATTCAGGAGTTAAATCTTTAAATTGAATTCAAGTACCTTAACTATTAACAAAATGTAGCTTATTTGTGCATCACTTGGCTGTAGATCCTCAAATCATCTGTGAATTTGAGCTGACACTTAATAGGGGAACCCAGGTGTGGGTGCTACACCACTATAGGTCCATTAATTAAAGTGGCAGTAAGCTCATGGGTTAAATCTCGCGTGCACATGCGCGCACCCGCTGCTGGGTACCAAGTCACCCCAAGATGGACCCTACAATCTCCACCATGCCCGCCAGACCCCAGGTAAGAGGGCACCCCTGGTCCCACGACAATAAAATATAATTGTTAAAAAATTTATAGTTGCTTATATAATAGAAAAGTACACAAAAGAGAGACCTCCATCGAACACACCCTCCCATAATTACAAATGGGTTCAATTTGAATATAATCATCATAATTATGGTTAGTGATCCATCACTTCATTGCTTAAGGTCTCCCGAGGGTGGTTCGTGCTTTCTACATGTTTTGCGCTCACCGCGCTTCCTCGGGATAGGAATATGGGGAGGTCTAAAGTTTTTAAGAAAAAACAGTTAAACAGCTGTTACATATTAAGGTTAATTGTCACCTAACATAAAATCCTTGTGGAACATGCCAATTCAATAGCCATGCACAAGATGTGTTTATGAGGCGGAGTGGCAGGCCACAGGACTCGTTCGTAAAATCAGATCACCTGCCTGGACAGGCAAACACAATGTTGGAGGATCTAAGGGATTGGGCATATGATAGATTTGTTGCTGTCATATCTATACAGACATAGTGAAAGGTCAGGGAGCAAGGTACATACTGGTTTAGAATACAGTTGTACTATTAACAAAAATGTGTCTTATTTGTGCATCATTCAGCTGTAGATCCTCAAATCATCTCTGAATTGGAGCTGACACTGTCCTTCCTTATGAAGGCTGGCTACTTTTGTTCTCTATGGTCCCTGTGTATGTTGTAAAGTAGCCACTGCTCGAAGCTTGCTCCTGTGATGGACTACAATCTCAGTACAAATTAGTTAAAGGGTTTGTAAACCCTCCGTTTTTTTGCCTATATCTACTGCTAGCAAGCAGTAGATATAGGCAAAAAGTTTTTTTTTTAAACGCTTTAACAGCAGTTTACACTTGCCCCATCTTTACTACGCGCTCCCGTCCGAGAAAACAAAACTGCTCGGGCGGCCGCAAAGCATCTTGGGGCGGGCGCATGCGCAGTTCAGATTTTCGGATGGGAGACGAGCAGAGACGCAAGGTAAGTCTATGGACGGGTGCACCCGCATGCAGACATCGCTGGATCGGAAGTGCCTGCAAGGACAGAGGAGTCAGTGCTGGATCGGAGAGCCGCCGCACCGCTGGAGGGGCAGATGAAAACATCAGGAAAGAAGAAGATCGGATTAAGAGACATCATTTAAGGTAAGTGCTAACATTAACATTGGGGGTAGGGAAAACATTTTTTGCCTTTAATGTCACTTTAACTAAATGTGAGATTGTAATCCATCACAGGAGCAAGCTTGGAGTGGTGGCTACTTTAGAACATACCATGAAGACCATGGGGAACAAAAGTAGCCGAATTCCAGAAGGAAGGACAATGTCAGCAACAATTCAAAGATGATTTGAGGAACTATAGCTGAGTGATGCACACTTTTTGTTAATACCTAAGTACCTTATTAGTTAAAGGGTTTCTAAACCCTCCGTTTTTTTGCCTATATCTACTGCTAGCAAGCAGTAGATATAGGCAGTATGTACCAGTATGTACCATAATGAATGGCAGTATGTACCAGTATGTACCATAATGAATGCATTTTCAGATCTAACTCTTGAGTGTAGTGTTACTTTAAATACTGTGTATGGAGTCAGTACAATATTTTTTTTGTATTCATTTAGCGTTGCCTGGTGTCTCCCTTTAGAGAAAAATGGACATTGTAAAAGTGCTTAAATACTCTGTATGGAGCCAATACAATACTTTTCTGGCTTTTTTTGTATGAAACAAACTCTAATGTTGATTTAAATTAAAAGCTAGCTGTTGTTTCTCCTGTTCAATATATGGCCTAGTACAAGCGCCTAAAAGTGGTCAAAAACGTAAAGAAATACTTTGCTGGACAATTTACTAAAGATTTGTTTGATCTGGATTCATTATTGAAAAAAAGTTTGAGCCTTTAATACTACTTTAAAGTGCTGCCAATCTTTGGACATATATTATCAAATGATGTTTTATCATGTACCACAATATATTAAATTAACTCTATAATTAAATTTTTAACAAAAAAATTATTACAAATTGATTCTAGTTTTATTGAAGCCAGGTTTAGAAAACATAATTCAATATTTTTGAATCTTTCATTATACAAAACAAAAAAAATACAATGATAACACAATTCAGCAACATAGGTGCTATATTTAGATATAAAAAGGTTTCAGGATCTATTAGAGAATAGACAGTTTAAATCCTCACAGGGTCCTTAGCTGCACAGGTAGTCAGAGATTATACACATTTTGTAGTGTGGCAGCTGCTGTGGGAGCTGGGGATGAGAGATTATAAAGGATGATTTGTTACTGGTAGTTTATGTGAGAAAAGTATCAGGGGAAGGATGGGTACCACTACTGACAAGCTGGGTCAATAGGTCAGTGTATGAAGCTAGTTGACTATAACGCTTAATCCACCAGCCAACACAGATAATATAATATATAGTCAGTCTCTATACTGTCAGTTTGTCACTATTTATTTCATGCTGTGTACTGTAAAAAACAGAACAAAATGAAACAAATTGTGTATAAAGTACATTTAAGCCTCAAGTATATTTTGGACAGTTACTATGAAATCTAATAATAAAGTAAAAATCTAAGTCTGTTATTGGCATTGTGACATTCACATTTTATGACACAAAGGTATATTTACAGTATCACAATGAAATGGTATTATTTTATTTTTCATGTTAGACATCAGGCCAAATATGAATTTGTGAAATGTCAACAATGTATATAAAAATGTACATACTGTACAATTTAAAACAGTTGTGCTTTGAGTGAGGATGCACTCAAAGGGGCATGAACATGATGGCCTGGGCTAAAAGGAAGTGGGTTGGATGACACTGGATGTTACTCAATCTGGATAGGGACTGGCACTGGATCAGAGATCAGAGAACAGTAAGCACAGTGCCGGAGAGGAGATGAGTATTGAAGCAAGAGGTCAGTATCGCCAGCCACAAGAGCAGATTTATTTGGAAACCTGCAGGGCTCTGACTTAAACACCATCTAAAGGAAATTAGAGAGGCGTTACATGAGCTCCTAGCTCATAATTAAAAAATCCACCAAAACAATTTCTTAAAGCAGAATATATAATATATTAATGCACAAATTCCCTGCTACATCTGTTTACAGGTGTCTGTGTTTTTTTTTTTCACAAATAATTTTTATTTGACACATAAAAAAACTGTACATACAACATATGACCTCTGCGGTCCATATATGCTTTACAATAACAACATGGATACACCTTACATTAACATTGTAGCTGGAGCAATCAATGTCTAGTCTCAGCAGTATATGCCAGATGGTATACAATAACTGAAGGACGAAATCGGTGGGAAAGACTGAACAAGTAGCTATCAGGATTACAATATATCCAACGTGGCACAGAATAATAACTAGTTGCAGGTTCAGTCATCAGGATGTTGGAAAAAAAAAACCAGAAGGCTTCTAAATGAAGGGGAACAGCACGTTTAACAAATAAAGATCAGAGTTGCGTAGTAGTCCCATCATAGAAGCAAGGTATATCCAGGTGGAGAAACATGTAGGACAAACAACATGAACACGGAGACTGTCGTAGGGGAGACACGGAAGGGAAACGATGGGGAGGGAGTGAATGACCTGTGTGTGGAGGTGGAGTAGGTGAAATAAGCTGTTATAAAGTTAACAATCTGCGTTGGGCATCAGATGCGAAATAATGATCTATCCAAGGCTGCCAGATTGCTTCAAATTTAGACATGGAGGTGTTAAGCTGTGCCATGCATTTTTCGTGTGATAAGATCCAGTGGATGTGGTTTACTACAGAGGAGATGACGAGAGTTGGAGTCTGCCAATTCTTAGCTATCTCTCTTTTGGCGGAAGTGGTAACAA
Organism: Nanorana parkeri; assembly: GCF_000935625.1. NCBI lineage: Eukaryota > Metazoa > Chordata > Amphibia > Anura > Dicroglossidae > Nanorana > Nanorana parkeri. Next base: position 341,553 of record NW_017306843.1, on the reverse strand, counting down.
AAAGGGCTAGTTTGAATGCTGTGCGGGGTAGTTTGGCAGTGTTGTAATTTAGTAAGTCGAATTGCGAATTTTTCATTATTGGCGTGGACAGGATTGTGGAGAGGAGGTTAAAGATCTCATTCCAGAAGTTAGATACTAGGGGGCAATGCCACCATATGTGGATAAAAGTGCCACGCTCCTGGCAACCTTGAAAGCAGTTCGGGGAGCAATCTGGTTTATATAGTGCCACTCTGCTAGGTACCCTGTACCACCGCAAGAGGACTTTATAATTGATTTCCAACATATTAGCACATCTCCCACTAGATTTGGTGTTCTCCCAAATTTTAGCCCATTTGTCCTCTTCAATGATTGTATTCAGATCCTGGTTCCATTTGGAGGTGTATGAGGGTGGGGGTGCCTCAGGTGGAGTGAGAAGGGTAGAGTATATGAGAGAGATGAGACCCGGTCGATGTGGATCATGCCGACAGACCCTTTCGAACCATGTAAAGGATGTATAGCTCCTGTCCCTTGGGGCAATGTTGAGTATATAATTCTTGATCTGTAGGTATCGGAATACTTCTTTAGTCGGGAGGTGGCATTTTTCTTGGAGCGTCGGGAAGGTGATCAACCCTGTGACAGAATATAGTTTCCAAAGATAAGTCAGATTGTGGGAAGACCAGGCAGAGAAAGCTGTAGGGTTATCTAGAGCCAGTGGGAATGTGGGGTTATGTAGAAAGGACATTAGTGGGAGGTGGCGGGAAAGGAGGCAATGCTGAGTCTTTACAGAGGGAATGGGATGTTACCGGGTTGGATATGGTAGGCCTCTGTTTTTTATGTATCCACAGGAGGTTAGTCAATGAAGTAGGCTTGGATAGGGAGTCCTCCATTTCAACCCAGTTCGGAATTTCACGAGTCGAATGGTATTTGGCAATTTGGGCCATTTGGGCTGCCAAGTAATAATTGGTCAGGTTGGGAACTGCCAACCCACCTTTAGTTTTTAGGAGGTGCATCGTGCGTCTTGGGATTCTGGGTCATTTATCTGCCCACAGGAAACTAAATATGAGGGACTGTAGAGTTTTAATAGTTTGTGTGGGGACAGCCACTGGAAGGACCCGAAAGAGATATAGAATTTTAGGTAGAAGTGTAATTTTCACGGCTGCTATTCTGCCAATCCAGGAAAGACGGTATGAGGTCCATGTGTTTAGAAGACGTTTGAAAGTAGATATAATTTGGGGGTAGTTGGCTCCATAGAGCGTGTGGTAAGAGTTGGTCAATTTTATTCCCAGATAGGGAAGATGTTTAGATTCCCAGGGGTATGGAAATTGTCTTTGGATAGATTCGACTAACCATGGAGGCAAGGATATGTTCAGCGCTGTCGATTTGGATTCATTAATCTGGAGGCATGAAATGGAAGCGAAAGAGGAGAGGAGTGACATAAGGTTGGGTAGGGAGATTAAGGGATTGGTGATAAAGAGTAGAGGGTCATCGGCGATGAGGCTTAATTTATAGGATCTACCCTCATGAAGTATGCCTGATATATCAGGGGAATTATTTTTTGAGCTAATGGTTCCAGGATCAGGGCAAAGTTCCAGGAAAGAGAAGGGGCGAGAGTGGACATCCTTGTCTAGTGCCTCGTTGGATATTGATGGATGGTGAGCGATATCCTGCATATTTGATGTGGGCTATGGGGTTTTTATACAAGGAAGATATTAATGTAAGAAAGCGTGGACCAAAGCCCCATCGTTCCATAGTGTAAAACATGTATGGCCAAGAGACGGTGTCAAGCGCTTTCTTGATATCTAGCGTCAACAGCATGGCAGGGGTTTTAGTTTTGTGGGCAACATGAGTAAGTAAGGTAATTTTGTGTATGTTGTCCCCTGCCTGCCGCAAAGGAATGAATCCGACTTGGTCGTTAGAGATCAATTTGCCTACTATTTGGTTCAGCCTATTAGCTAGGACTTTAGCTAGCAACTTTACATCTACATTGAGTAGGGAGATTGGCCTAAAATTGGAGGGATTAGAATGGTCTGAATTTGGCTTAGGTATCATACAAATTGAGGCGGTGAGTGAATCGTGACCCATCTGTTTCCTATCACGAAGACTATTGAAGGATCCAGTTAACATAGGGGTCAGAAGTTCCCGGAATGTCTTATAGTAGGCCACTGAGAAGCCATCTGGCCCAGGACGTTTGCCATTAGGTTGGGATTTTATTGCTAAGTCAACTTCTTGCTCCGTGATGGGCTCATCAAACGAGGTGGTTTGTGAAGCCGAAAGGTGGGGGAGATCAAGATCTGCAAAAAATTGGTCAGCCATGGTGGAGGAAAAGTGGTCCTGGGAGGTCAGACGCTGTAGGCGTTCACGTTTTAGTTTAGAGGAAATTTGTATAATCTTGCCCCTCAAGACCGGTTTGTGGACTTCCCAGAGTGTGACAGGCAGATGTCAGGCGTGCGGTTCAGTGGTATATATTCTGATATATGGGATGCTAACATTGCCTTTGTGGTTGGGTCTGATAGGGTGGAACTGTTTAAGGTCCAGGATGAAAAATTTGGTTTAGAGATAAGGGATGACAGCTGAGTGGTCAGACCAAGGGACCGGTAGTAGGCGGGATTGGAGTGTGTGGGGTATGAGAGAAGTACTAGTAAAGATGTGATCAATTCTGGAGAAGATTTTATGTGGGTGTGAGTAGTGCGTGTAATCTATTTTGTTTGGATTCAGTTCCCTCCAGCAGTCCACTAACGAGTGGGTTGCCAGCAGACCCCTGAGAGTGGGAGCTGATTGCGAGTATGTTGAAGAAACGTTTGATTTATCTCGATGTGGGTATAGGACAAGATTAGAGTCTCCACACATGATAACATTGCCTGTTGCAATAGATCGGACTGTGTGCAGTAGGTCTTTGAAAAAGTCTATTTGGTCTACATTAGGGGCATAGTAAGAAACCAGGGTTACTTCCTCATCGTCCAATAGGCCCGTGAGGATCCGGTACTGCACCCCTTGAGGGTCTTTTGTTTCCGAGTGACAAACAAAGTTCACAGAGCGGCGAAAACCTATTAAGACCCCTTTGCGTTTGTTAGAGTCATTAGCCATATATACCGTGGAGAATTGGGTGCTAAAATATTTGGGGTAGGAGGTTTTGGAGAAGTGTCTTTCTTGAAGGAATATTTTTTGCGCGTGGGAGGATCCAAAGAACCTAAAGGCTCGTGTTCTTTTATTAGGTGAATTTAGCCCCTGAACATTAAGGCTCAAGAGATTAATTGCCATATGTGTAGTAGGAATTGTGGCTGATTAAACACTTACCCAGTTGCTTGGTCAGATGTGGTAACCAAGAGTACGATCGCCTCCACACCCAGGTCAAGACGTAGAGGCGGGAGGGAGAGAGGGGGGAGGGAGGGAGTAACAACGAGAAAAACATTATAAGACAGATATCTAGAATCTCAGCAAGAGGAGGATGGCATCCACCTCGTGCCATAGTCCTTGGACAAGGGGGTCCAAGGTGACCCAAACTGTCCAAGGAGTGGGGTGAGCTGTGAACTGCTCCCCCAGGCAAACCGTAATTGAAAAACTGTAAATAACACAACTATAACTGTATAGTTAAGAACCGAAACCGATTCAGGATGTCTCCAGGGTTCCCACTACTGTAGGGAGGTAGCATCTAAGGGCAGAAGAGGTCAACACAAAAGCCTAGATGCGGGCTGTGATCATTGCTGGAGTGTGTCCCTGGAGAAGTTCCAAACATTAAGATATACCTCTGATAATCCCCCCGCAAAAGAGAACTAGCGAGCCAGTTAGATATTAAATCGACAATAAGGGAGCTACTACTCCCGGGCTGGCTCGTCAGGCCTCTTACATGGGAAAAAACTCCCGACTAGCATGGTATATTCAGTGCGATAAACAATTTATAAGCTTAAACGATATAGTGGCCTCAGTGTTTGACACAGTCCTGCAGTTTTCGGGTCCTGTGGAGACCGGTATACGGGGCAGAAAGATTGCAGTTCTGTAACAGGCTTTTCAGCTATTGTTATAACGTTCAGGCGCTAGTCGAGGTCTTGGGTTATGCATGTTAAATCTCATCCAAATTCAAGTCGGTGGACCTGTGGGTACCCCAGATGACGGTCAGTGACTAGGTAGACCTAGGAAGAACCGTGGAGAACCGGATGGTTGAGGGGGATAGATCAGCGTGGGGTTCCTGACTTGGGAACCATTTTGTGTGCATGGCCCTGGGAATCTCCGGAATTATTGGGATCAGAGTCACTTCTGGATCTTTTGGAGGATGATGAGGAGGGTTCGGTAGTCATTGGGATGGAGGGGTTAGCATCCGTTAGGCCTAGTAATGCCAGCTTGGCCTGGGTGTCTTCCGGGGTAGTGCAAACATGGTGCCTACCGCCACAGGAGAAGAGAAAGCTGAATGGGAAACCCCATTTGTAGGTAATCTGATGCTTAGTGAGGATGTCTAGGTAAGGACGGAGGCTTCTGCGTTTAGTAATGGTGGAGGGGGCCAGATCTGTGAAAAGTTGGTATTCATACCCTTGGAAGGTCAATGGCGTTTGGGATGCCCTGGTCCTCGCAGCCGTCAGTAGGGCCTCTTTGGATCGATAGAAGTGGAGTTTCACTAGTACATCTCTTGAAGGGCTGTCATCCCGCTTGCGGTTGAGCGTTCTGTGAACCCACTCTATTTCAAGCGCTCGACGGGGATGTCAGGGGCCAGTTCTTGAAAGAGGGCCGTGGTTGTGGAGAAGAGGTCCAGCACGTGTTCCGGGATCCCCCGGATACGTAAATTCGACCGACGAGATCTATTCTCCATGTCTTCTAGCTTGGTAAGAAGCTGAGTGTTCTCGGTGCGCAGGGCCTCCATGTCGCCAGTGAGGGACGTGATTCCTGAGGTGAATTCGTACCATCTATCCTCCAAGGCCGCGGTGCGATGGCCTATTTCACGAATCTCTTTGAGGAGACAGTCCGTGATCTGCTTCGAGGTGTTGTGGAGTGCTTTTTGTAGCATGGAGTCGAACCGTTTTAGTAGTGCTGAATTGTTGGACCGGTTTTGCGATCTGTCCCCTCAGAGTTGTCTCCCTCCATGTCACTGTTGGATGCTGATGCTAGATTTTGTGACCGAGGAGTGGGCGCCATTTTAGCTGAGGCCCTCGCCAGTGCCTCAGCGATGGGTTTACTTTTGGTTTTCTGATTCTTTTGGTTGCTCCGAGAGTTTGAGGTAGCCATAATCCGACCCGGTATGGATAACGATTCACGGTACAGTGGTTTCAGTTAGCAGTCTGTGTTCTGTTCCAGGTTATATCAAGGTTTGCCTGGGTGAGCTGCGGAGCCGTCTCAGAAGCAGTCCGCCATCGACGACTTCGCGCCACGCCCCCTCAGGTGTCTGTGTTTTTATCAGAATCAGTATACAGTATGTCAGTCAGAAGTTGTGTAGTGCACATGTGTGATTTTCCACTCATTCTTGGCATCAGCAAGATCCCAGAACGAGGACTTCAAACAGCTGGGTGGTGTAATAATTGTGGTGGCTTCTTACCTTCTCTGTTCCAGCAGCACTACTTTCAGGGCTCCTTTCCATGCTCACTTCTGGATTTTACCCTGGGTGTCACAGTCATGCCCATGAAGCGCCACCACATAATCCAGCCACATCCAAGTGCTAGCATGCTGTTTGGACAGACCCATGCAAGTTAGGTTCATGTGACACTACACATGCATACCTAACCAGTCCCATTGTTCCTTTTCAGTTCTTGAACTTCCCTACGCCTCTACCACTGTTGCCTAGTTCATGCACTCTGTAGCCACTATTGCTGGTGCACGCCACCTAGTGTACTTTGGTAACCAGTCTTCCAAGCTACATAAAAATTAATGGATTTAGTGAAATAAGGGGTTAACATTTGTGTAAGAATTAATTGATTGTGAAAATAATATGTTATATGCTCTTTATTACTTTATGTATAAAATAATGGGACACTATTATTCAGTTTGATATGCATAGCAATGGAAAATAATATTAGGTATTATAACCGAATTGTGCTAATGTAGAAATTAAAATATCATAGTGTATGATTCAATATAAATGTATCGTATTTTGCGCTCCATAAGGTGCACCTGACCATAAGACGCAGTCTGTGTAGTGTGTAGTTCCTGATGGGGGGGGGGGGGGGGCGGACAGGATCGCCGCTGCTCCTTTCATACAAGTGATCTAATCACTATACATTTCGCTCTGCATGTCAGGAACAGCGCTAAATGTACAAAAAAACTACTCGCCTGGCACTTGAAACTGCATGTCCCGGGCGTCGGGCAATAGGGATTCCACACCCCTGGGTACACTGTCAGCCCCGCCGTCTCAGCTCTCACACATTAGCTCCATAAGACGCACAGACATTTTTACCCGCCTTTCGGCAAAAAATACAATATTTGCCCCAGCATGTTAAACATACTGGGGGGGAATTTATCAAAAGTGGTGTAGACAAAATCTGGAGCACTACAATCAGCGTCTATCTTTCATTTTCAAAGCTTACCTGAGCAAACTGAAGAGAGAAGCTGATTGGTTGGCATGGGCAACTGCTCCAGATTCTGTATGCTCCAATTTTGATAAATTCCTCCCACTGTATATAAAGAAGTCTTATGATAATGAAACAGAATTTGTTTCGTATAGTACATTTCATCAAGTAGATTAAATAAATATATATAAATAAATATAGGATAAAAATAAGAGGTATATAGCACATACCCAAAAGGGTTAAGTAATCTGTTCAGCCATGTTCTTTGCTTGTTTTTTTTTACTTTGCTTTGTCCTGATTACTAGATCAGTACAGTATATGATACATTGTACGTGCCTAAAAGGGTTAAAGTGACACTAAGCCCAGGACCGTCTTTAATATTGATTGGACCCTGGGAAAACCATTTCTTGGGCTCCCCCTCTCCTATATGTCACCCCCCCTACCTGCCACGCCCCCCCGCAGAGCAGAAAGGAGTAGACATTAGAGGGAGACGTGACCCCACATGGGACGTCACACAGTCATGCTATGTGGTGTATGGTGGGGCGGAGCAACACTATGAGTTACCAATTGAATAGTAAACAGAACTGCAGGACTGGTGCAAGGTTTTTTGCCTACATAGGCAAAGGTGCATTTCCCCCCGGCGCTCACAGGAGCGCTACCTATGCAGCCTTATGCTAGCACCAGCCTTTACTGCAGGAGCTACTCAGTTCAATCCTGTAGCCAAACTGAAGTTTAAGTAGCCATGAAATGTGCCTTCAGCATACAGTAGAAAAGTTACGACTAAGGCCCAATTTGGGAGCTGAAACATGTAAGCATTTGTTTGCTGCTTTTATGCCTTTTTACAAATAAAGTATTGGATGGATGGATCCCCTTACGAGTGCCAGTTTTTACCTATTATATATTATTTTCTGCCAGGCAAGGTTCACACTATGTGTTAACTTCACTACCGTGTTGTTGCCAGTCTGATTTAACTGACTTTAAATACCCTTTTACTTACTGGAACAGATCCTGGGATTTGTTTGTTCCAATAATATTTTGTAAAATATTATACACATTATGGAGAATGCCAGGATAGCTCCCCATAAACATTCGCACATATTGTATGTAAACAAAGCAACCCAGATACCATCTCAAACAAAAAGAAAGGCCAGCTCCAGTGCAAGACTGTGCTGATATAATAATGTAACAAGGGGAAGGAATCAGCTATGGAGGGCAAGGATCAGGTACAGCGGGGAAGGTATCAGGTACAGGGGGGGGGGATCAGATACAGTGGGGGGGGGGGGGGGGCGGACAGGATCGCCGCTGCTCCTTTCATACAAGTGATCTAATCACTATACATTTCGCTCTGCATGTCAGGAACAGCGCTAAATGTACAAAAAAACTACTCGCCTGGCACTTGAAACTGCATGTCCCGGGCGTCGGGCAATAGGGATTCCACACCCCTGGGTACACTGTCAGCCCCGCCGTCTCAGCTCTCACACATTAGCTCCATAAGACGCACAGACATTTTTACCCGCCTTTCGGCAAAAAATACAATATTTGCCCCAGCATGTTAAACATACTGGGGGGGAATTTATCAAAAGTGGTGTAGACAAAATCTGGAGCACTACAATCAGCGTCTATCTTTCATTTTCAAAGCTTACCTGAGCAAACTGAAGAGAGAAGCTGATTGGTTGGCATGGGCAACTGCTCCAGATTCTGTATGCTCCAATTTTGATAAATTCCTCCCACTGTATATAAAGAAGTCTTATGATAATGAAACAGAATTTGTTTCGTATAGTACATTTCATCAAGTAGATTAAATAAATATATATAAATAAATATAGGATAAAAATAAGAGGTATATAGCACATACCCAAAAGGGTTAAGTAATCTGTTCAGCCATGTTCTTTGCTTGTTTTTTTTTACTTTGCTTTGTCCTGATTACTAGATCAGTACAGTATATGATACATTGTACGTGCCTAAAAGGGTTAAAGTGACACTAAGCCCAGGACCGTCTTTAATATTGATTGGACCCTGGGAAAACCATTTCTTGGGCTCCCCCTCTCCTATATGTCACCCCCCCTACCTGCCACGCCCCCCCGCAGAGCAGAAAGGAGTAGACATTAGAGGGAGACGTGACCCCACATGGGACGTCACACAGTCATGCTATGTGGTGTATGGTGGGGCGGAGCAACACTATGAGTTACCAATTGAATAGTAAACAGAACTGCAGGACTGGTGCAAGGTTTTTTGCCTACATAGGCAAAGGTGCATTTCCCCCCGGCGCTCACAGGAGCGCTACCTATGCAGCCTTATGCTAGCACCAGCCTTTACTGCAGGAGCTACTCAGTTCAATCCTGTAGCCAAACTGAAGTTTAAGTAGCCATGAAATGTGCCTTCAGCATACAGTAGAAAAGTTACGACTAAGGCCCAATTTGGGAGCTGAAACATGTAAGCATTTGTTTGCTGCTTTTATGCCTTTTTACAAATAAAGTATTGGATGGATGGATCCCCTTACGAGTGCCAGTTTTTACCTATTATATATTATTTTCTGCCAGGCAAGGTTCACACTATGTGTTAACTTCACTACCGTGTTGTTGCCAGTCTGATTTAACTGACTTTAAATACCCTTTTACTTACTGGAACAGATCCTGGGATTTGTTTGTTCCAATAATATTTTGTAAAATATTATACACATTATGGAGAATGCCAGGATAGCTCCCCATAAACATTCGCACATATTGTATGTAAACAAAGCAACCCAGATACCATCTCAAACAAAAAGAAAGGCCAGCTCCAGTGCAAGACTGTGCTGATATAATAATGTAACAAGGGGAAGGAATCAGCTATGGAGGGCAAGGATCAGGTACAGCGGGGAAGGTATCAGGTACAGGGGGGGGGGATCAGATACAGGGGGAAGGGATCAGGTACAGGGAAAGAAAGGGATCAGGTACAGGGGGAAGGGATCAGGTACAGGGAAAGAAAGGGATCAGGTACAGGGGGAAGGGATCATGTACAGGGGAAGGGATCAGTCACAGGGAAGGGATCAGGGATCGGGTACAGGAGAAAGGGATCAGGTACAGGAGGAAAGAATTGAGAACAGGGGGGAAGGGATCAGTTACAGGGGGAAGGGATCAGGTACAGGGGGAAGGGATCAGGTACAGGTGGAAAGGATCAGGTACAGGAGGAAGGGATCAGGTACAGGAGGAAGGGATTAGGTACAGGGGGAAGGGATCAGGTAAAAAGAGAAGACATTACAGGAGGTTGGGATTAGGTGTAGGGAGGAGGAGATCAGGTACAGGAGGAAGGGATCAAGTACAGGAGGAGGGGATTAGATACAGGGAGGAAGGGATCAGGTAAAAAGAGAAGAGATCAGATACGGGGGGGAAGGAATCAGGTACAGGAGGAAGGGATTAGGTGCAGGGAGGAAGAGATCAGGTACAGAAGGAGGGGATCAGGTACAGGGAGGAAGGGATCGGGTAAAAAGAGAAGAGATCAGGTACAGGGGAGAAGGGTTCAGGTACAGGAGGAAGGGATAAGGTACAGAGGGAATTGATCAGGTACAGAAGGAAGAGATCAGGTACAGGGGGAAGGGATCAGATACAGGAGGAAGGGATAAGGCACGGGGGAAGGGATCAGTTACAGGGGAAGAAACCCAGATAGCAAGGATAACTTGCTACAAACTTGTGGCGGGGTGAAATTGTAATTCTTGGAAGTTCGGTGGTGACAGTGGAAGACTGGGCCAGTGACACATGCCAGATTATGAGGGCTCCACTATTTGTTTTGCTTACCTGTTGTTGGTGTGAGCCACTCCTCCCCCCTCTAACATTCTGCACGGCACATGCACAGTTCCCTCACTTACAGTGGATGAGCCCATGCCACAGCAAGTCAAGCTCCAGAATCTCTTCCTCTCTTTGCGGGCTCAAGGGTCAGCTCCTTTAGACCCCACAACAATGACTGGGCGTGGGGCAGATGCCCCTTTAGCCCCGCGTTAAAGACGGCCCTGAGAAAATTCAGGAGTTAAGTCTTAAAAATGCATGCAAGTACTTGAACTATTAAAAACAATGTAGCTCATTTGTGCATTACTCAGCTGAAGATCATCATATCATCTCTGAATTGGTCCTTTCTCCTCTAGGGTGGCTACTTTTGCTCCCAATGGTGGCAGTGTGTGTTGTAAAGTAGACACTGCTCCAAGCTCCTTTTCAAGATAAGCTTTAAGTAATCCATTTAGCCATGATATTTATTTGTTTTTTAATTACAGTTGATTGCTTTGTTCCTTTTGGTAGATTTTTGTATTGATTAATGAACATTCAGATTGTCTGATTTACTGGTGAAAAGTCATGGAAGATCCAACTGCTGTAACTGCACCCCTCGTGGAACCTGCAAATCTACCTGCTGAAACTAAATTTGCATTAGTTTTTCTGGTCCAACCCGTTAAGTGCAAGAACCTACTTTATATCTAGATTTGCATGAAACAATCTAAGATTACAATATCACTGTGTATAGGAAATGTTTGCAGAAGAGGAGCATGCTGACAAGCTTCCTTAGGGTTCTAAGAACCATAAAGTGTATTTTATTATATGTTTACTAATATAGAAGGGGTTTGTCACAGCTTTTATGGTTAGAAGTTTAAAAAAATAAATTTAAGTGATATTAAAGACTACGCATGAACCAACAGTTCAATTGATTGAATGCCCCCTAGTAAGCACCAGGCATACACAATAGTTTTGTGAATTATGGGACATGTAGTCCCAAGAAGGGGATCTGATGGCTGTGCACGTAGGAATGAATGCACACTCCCTGACTGGTTGTTCAATGAACCTGTGCACTAGAACCTGAGGCTGCGGCTCTGATATGAATATAAAGTAAGTGTTTCAGGATGTTTTGGAAGGAAACACATAATTTGTGCCCAAATAGTTATATACAATTTTTTTTAAAGGCCTTTAGAAAGTACTTTAATGTTTTATTTTGTTTAAACAAAAGAACAAGGCTGGTGGTAGAAGCATTGTTTAAAAAAAAGTTACAATTTAACTATATTTTATCAGATGTAAGGATTGCCATAAGAGTTACATAATTTCATTCTTGGTATTAAGTTAAATATGAAGTATTGCATATGAATATTTCAGGTTTCACTATATCCAGCCAGCAGCTAAAGAGAATGGCTGTTTTTCACTACTTTGCATAAAAAGCCTGAAGTCTACACAGCTCAGGAGCTTAACACCTTCCTAACCAGCTCACACATACTGTATATGCAGCAGCATGAAAATGGCCTTTGCTTCATGCTGGAAGCACACTTACTGCACGCCCCCAGCACAGTGACTGACCTGTCACTGACAGCTCCCGGTCACTGAGCTGGGGATGGGCACAGCATGCGATTGCTATGCTCAGCTGTTGAAGTGATCATATGCCTGTCCTCCCATGGTGAAGTAACTTTTAATGGCCCGTTGGAAAGGAGTTAAACTCAAAAAACACACACAAATATGAATGCAACTGAATTACAGCTCATCCATCATTTCAGTGATCAAGAGACAGTCTAAAAGAAAATAGCTGTTGCTGTGCTTTTTTTTACTTGAAGCCAACAGGGCCTATTTATAAAAGCAGTGAATATGACGTTCACTAAATATTCACTGCAGAGGAATCTTCTCGGTGCATGTGTTTTAAATAATAGGGAATGATTAACCATCCATACATTTTGGGTTATGTTACATTCACTGCTTTACAACTATGCCCCAATGTTTTTTTGAAAAATAAACATTTTATATAAACAGTAAGAAAAAGATATAAAAAAAATCAGTATAAAAAAATGAAACTTCAATTTGTTTTGAAGTTTCCTGTCCACATAGCTATGACCTTTTACCAAACATTTACAATCGATTTTGTAACACCACATATGCCTCTTAGTTTGTTAAAACATCAGGTGGATAGTCTAGTAATGACGCCAAACATGGTAATATTTTTTTTACAGTTAATAACCCATATGACGATTAATTTAAATATTCTAGTAACATTAGTGATTTATATGCACCGTTACTTTATATTTGTGCCATTTACACTTGATCATAGAAGCTGTCATATTTTACCATGCTACATGGTTCATAAACTGCTTTATGATCCTGGAAAATACTAGGAATGTTAAAGCTTTATATAAGTTCAAACCAAAATCCAAAATGTTTCTTTTGCCAGAACAGCATGCAAGCATATTTAACTCATCCTGCTCTAGAGCACTGATTGGATTAGCATTCCAGCAGGAGGGGAGGGAAAAAATGTGAATATTTTTTCATAATATTTCAGGGTATTAATTTTTCAACGAGAAACATTCATATTAAAGCTGAGCTCCAGGCAAATATTTAAAAAATTGTTAATGTAATTTCATATATATTAAAAATATTACAATATTTTTTACATACAAAGCACGTTTATACCTAATCTGTGTGGTATCAGGCATAATCCTCTGCACTGCAGCTCTTCAACCGTGAGAGGGAGGGGGAGAAGGTTGCTAAACTGTACCCAAAGAAGAGACATGCAGTTTTTTGGGGAAAGGTAGGTCATATAGGTTAATATGATACTGTCCCTAATGCTTACCTATCCGGGACTATAAAACAAATTCTAACACTTAACACTCCCCAAACTGTTATATTTAAAGGAAATGTACAGTGTTTTGCATATATTTTCAGGGCAAAAAATAAATACTTTAACCACCTCAGGGCCGGCCGTTGTAAAAAAACGGCCGGCCGAGAGGTCTCTAGATCTGAGCGGGCGTCTTCAGAGGTCCGCTCAGACACGCCCCCTCGCGCGCGAGCGGGAAATGGCCATTGATGGAGCAGATCTCTGCTTCATCAGCTTCTTTTGTGGGGTCCTAGGTGACATTAGGGGTCTTGGAGACACCTGATGTCTCCATAAAGAGGACCTGTCACATATTTTGCTATCACATAGGGGAGTTTAATTAGCCCCCATATGTGATAGAAATAAAGTTTAGTGAAGAAAAAAAAATGTAAGTTCCCCCCCAAAAAATGTAAAGTTACACATAAAAAAGAATTTAAAAAAAAACATTTTTTAAAGTCCCCACCCATACATACACGCATGCAAACATGCGTTGGGGGCGCATACGTGCAAAAAAGACGATTGCGCCTATTACGCCGCACATGTTACATATTGCTGCGAACGTCGGAGTGAGAGCAATAAGTCTAGGGCAATCAATCCCTGATAACACTAAACTGATGAGCGCTAAAGCTTTTAAAGCATCGCCTATGGCCAATTTTGGGTATGGTAGTTTTCTGCGATTTCGCGGGTGCGCGCCATTTTAAAGCTTGACATGTTTGGTGTCTATTTACCCGACATGACCCGATCTTTTATATTTTACCAAAAAACTGGGTAATAATAAATGTTTCCTAACATAATGTAAAAAAAACTTTTTTTTTCAAAATTTTCTGTAATTTTTCCTAATTATAGTAAAAAATAAAAACCCCAGTGGTGTTTAAATACCACCAAAAGAAAGCTCTATCTGTGCCCAAAAAATGGTATAAAATTCATTTCAGTACAGCGTTGGAAGGGGGTCTAAACACCTGGTCTTGAAGTGGTTAAAAAAAATGTCACCTTCTTTGTAGTGTTTCAAAAAGGTAGTGTTTCCCAAAAAAACTGCAAAGCTGCTGAAGGCAGCCGAGTGAATAAACCGGCCAAAGTGAAGTGAGCTGAACGCTATTCGGCTATTCACTTCATCCTTGTATGGGTAAAATCAGCCTTACATCGACTGAAACGAAGCTCCGGCAGCTTCCTCGCTGCCGTTTCCCCTATTCTCATAGGGGCCGAACGGCAGTAAGTGAATAGCTGAATGCCGCTCGCTCGGCTATTCTGCTCGGTTCCTCTGGGTGTACTCGATAGTTCATTGCAATTCACAAAGCATCTAGTAAGTCATACAGCAAATTATATTTAGCTCATATTAATGTATGATATGACATGTTATTGATTACATGTTTTTGGCATCTTGTAGATACATTCAAGGCTCCTGAAGAAGCTCAGTTGTGAAACGTGTCAAGCCTTGTAATTCAATATTGGTGTTGACTTACAAGAGATACTTTAAGTACAATCAGGAACTTGATGGTATTGCAAAACATGGAATTATGTTGGGTGCTGTAACATGTAACTAATGTGCTAAATACTATGGTCATGTCTTTCATGTTTTTAAGATTGAGTGTCTTTTTTCCAAATACTTTATTTAAGTTTTCGCCAATAAAACATATGATAAAACATCATACAATAAAAAAAGTACAGCACCATAAATGTAGTATAAACCAACGGTAGCATACAGTAAGTTCAAATAGAACATGTACCAAACAGTAGCTGCAACAAGTAAGGTAAGCTATCTCTTCCACTAGCAAAAACAATTTTTTTATTTTAAAAATGTATAATACAGAGACTATACAACCAACATCGAAGATCTTAGAATAGTCCAGAAAAAGGTTAAAAGAAGCCAGAGAAAACAGAGAAGCCCGAGAAGAGGAAGTGTAAAAAAGGAAGGTAAGAGAAGAGAAAAAAAAGGAGAAAAGGTTGATGGCGGAAGGAGGGGTGAAATTGGAGCAGGGGGTTATGGTTCTCTCATCCCAGCCATGAAAATTAGGAGTCCACTTACGGTATTGTGCTGAGTATCCCCAGATTACAAACTATGGTAGCTGTAAGCAGTTCCAGTCCATTTTACGTGTCCACATTCACACCAGAACCAGAAAGCAGGGTCTTGCCCTCGGCAAGGAAGAGAAACGGGTCCCAATAGAGCCAAGTTTTATTATTGTTCTTCATACAGTCTAGCCTGGAGTGGAGCATACCCTCCAAATGGATGGTCTCTTCGACTTTATGGAGCCATATGAAAACGGAAGGTGGGGTAGGCTTTCTTCAGTAAGCCGAAATACATGACTTAGCAGCGTTCACTAGGTGACACAGAACAGATCTACGGTATGTTTTAGTGGGAATAGAAGTATGGTGTAGTAAAAAGAAGGAAGGATCCCGAGGTATAGAATAGTCTGTGTATCGTTGAGTGATCATGTGGACTTGATCCCAATATGACTGCAGTTTAGAACATGCCCAAGAGACATGGAGCAGAGAACCCTGGTCAGTGCCACATCTCCAGCATATTTCAGAGTATGAAGGATTAAAGCGCTGGAGTTTATCTGGGGTGTTGTACCACCTCGTAAGCACTTTATAATTAAGCTCCTGAATTTTAGTGCAGACCGAAGTCTTAGAAGAGAGCAAACATATCTTCTGTACATCTGCTAAAGAAAGAGAGATTCCCAAATCTCATTCCCACTGGGTAACAAATTTTGGATGATAATCATCAGCGGTGGCAAACACTAGGCCGTAAATTAACGACAAATAGTGTTGTAGGGTACCCCGTTCAAAAGTTTTTCAAATGCAGTTAATGGTCAACAGAAGCCGTATGGGGAGAGAGTTCCCAAGAAATGGCATAATTGCATTGAAGACCAAAAAGGTAACCGTTAAGGTCCCACTGGGTCAATTAAGACAGACATTTGTCTATTGACATGAAACTGATGCATATTTAAAATTTACAATAATATCATATAATATAAATCGAACACACATGAAAAGCTAAGCTGAAATGAGAGCTAAATAATATTTTGTTTTTTATTTTTTTATATAAAAGATGTTACTTGGTACTAGCTATTGTAAGATAGCCCATATGTAGGGTTAACAAAAAAATTAAAAATTTTATGTTAGTGATTTTTACATGATTTAGTGTGCATGTAATAGCTTCTCAATCATAATCATGGACATACTTTAATATAGCCATCAAGAGAAAATCTTCTGGCAACACTAATTTAAGTACTACAACAAACATGCAAATGAGGTTTCTTAATTATGGTTATTTAATGCTTCTCCTAAACAAAGCTCTTCAATATCAAACATGTCAAAGAACTGTTCTCATTATAAGTTTTTTATTCACTTGTATAGTAAGAACTAACTACAATCAAATATGTTACAGAAATGTCAACCTTTATTCATTTTTAACTTCGCTCTGAAGGCTGACACACTTTACTGGCATGGAAAGTCTTGCCAATTGAAGATTCTGGCCTAAAATGAAAACTTTCTTTTAGTTTTGAATACTGGGGGGGTGTGCTAAAACTCCTGGTAGGTTTTTGTTGCAGTCTATGTCCGCGACGGACAGACTGACCCTCGCTGTTTGTTATGGTTAACATTGTCAGGAGAACACAAATTATTGGTAAATCTCAAATTTTACAGTTGTCAGAAGGATGAGGGGAAGTCTTCCAATGGGGATACCAGTTCTGGTAATAACTATTTAAGAGACAATATTATTTTCTCTCACTGTTGTTGGAATTTCATCTCACTTCCTGTTTAGGGACTGAGACAGCAAAAATATATAGGGGTTTCAACCATATTCCATTCTAAAACATTGAAAACTAACACAAAAAAAAAGATTTGGCTTTAGGTAAAATTTAAATGCTAATCTGTACTTAACTTTAATTATGTGAATGGGAAATTCTGAGTTGCCTCAATTTAGCTTCTGTTATGTTCTAGAGCAGCGGTGGCGAACCTTGGCACTCCAGCTGTGCCAAAACTACAAATCCCAACATGCACCTGCCTCTGGGAGTTATGTCTGTGGCTGTCAGAGCCTTGCAATGCCTCATGGTTCCCACCACTGTTCTAGAGCATCTAGAAATTAGGGCTGTGGCCCCACTCCCCCCTATTTTACATACCTTACTGTTGGTCGGAATGACAATAAACTGGCTTGGAGGGGGGGGGGTGTAAAGGGAGGTCCAAACACTGGTTTACTTCTTCCGTACTTAAAGTGTTTGCACTTAATATGCTAAAAAGCAGCTTAAGCATAAGAAAAACTGTGTGTGGGGGTGTGGGTGGGGGTTGGTGATAGTATATCTACCTTTCACTTGGCTTTTAGGATTTTTTAAATGTTTATGCTACTTTTCACGTAGGCGAATAGAGAAGTGTGATGATAGGGAAACCCAAACTATGTGGAGAAAATAAAGGAGTAGTACAGTAGTAACATGTCAACCTAATTTTCCCTAAAACTCAGTTATAAAAATGGTCAGAGCTAAGCTTAGCTTGAGACATAGAGTATTTCACAAAACACAGAGGTATCCTAAACCTCCACTAGCAATGGTCTATAAAGGACTTCCAATGAGTCCCTGTTGTAAATGCCCTGTCATAAACAGTCTAAGAGCAGCTTACAGAATATACATCTGGCAGTCTGGGGGTGGTAAACTATACTAATCTACAAAATGAAATGAGTTTAACCCAAACTCAAGCTGCTCTAACTCTGTGGCTGACTCAAACCCAAAGCTCATCCGTAATCACAACTTGCTGAGTAATGCTAGTCTTTTATCTTTTTAAAAACTGAGATATTCCTTTGTAGTCTAACTATTATGATATCACTAAACACCCTACTTATTAATAAGAATACCACAGGTAAACATTTTTGGGGGGATTATGGTTTCATATCACTTTAGCTTTCTGCCTATAATTATATGTGTTTGGAAAAAGCTCTCATGCAGCATAAACATAGTCTTCTATCGGGTCCCGGTTAATGAATAACAACTGGGAAGAGCCGGCTGTGATGTCACAGCCGGCTCCACCCAGTTGTTATTGTTTAATGACAGATCAGTATCCCCAGCATCAGAGGTACCTAGCAGGATAGTCGAGCCGAATAGCGTTCGGTGGCATTCGACTAATCACTTACTGCCGTTCGGCCACTATGAGAATGGGGCGAACAGCAGCAAGTTTGCTGCCAGAGCTTCGGTTCAGCCAATCCAGAAGGAGTCGAACTCCTTCTGCACTTCGGCTCAGACAAACATGCAGAGCATGTTCGGCTAACTGAAGGCAGCCGATGTACGGCTGATTTTAGCCGATGTACGGCTGAAATCAGACGTACAAGCCAGAAGTGAATAGCCAAACAGCGTTTGGCTCACTTCACGTCCGCTGGGTTATTCACTCAGCAGCATTGTGAATAACACCCATGGTCTTCTTAAATCATCCAATCAGGTACAAACAAAAATCCTGTTTTTTCATTGAACAAACCTCCAACGTATTCCATAAGCTAAGTGTGCATTTACTTTGCTAAGTGAACTGTCTTTGCACCTTTAGTAAATCAACCCTGTTGCCTCTCTAAAGTTGATGGGGCAACCCTACTGATGAGAGTATTTGGATAAGGCTCTGCACTGAATGATCTTACGGGTGATCTGTCCTTTTTTCTACTAATAGGAATACTATGAAGAAAGATCAATAAAATCATGAGAAATAAGATGCTAGGAATCTTGCCCAGGGTAAAACTAGCTAAAGAAAACAAGCTGTGCTTGCAAAGAATGTAAACTTTGATGACCCAACAAGAGTGTGTTAGAATAACATGTGTAACCCGCTGTTCAGTACTTACATCTGCCGTCACAGTACACTACAATTTTTCTCTCTCCAAGACAAACAGACAAGCTGTTTGTATTTAAAGTTTGCTAAAAGCTAATTTATGTCAGATTCCAACAGAGATTATCTTCCAGTCCAACTGTTCCATCTTCAAAGATATCTTTTGAAAATTGCCATCATTTCTTTAATTGGCATCTTTCAAGACACAAAACAAACAAGTAACCGTGTACCACTTACATTGATAACAGGCAGTTACAAAGTTGGATATTATCACATTTTGAATACAAAACACAATGGGGGGAATTATCAAAACTGGAACAGACAGAAACTGGAGCAGCTATGCATGGCAACCAATCGGTTTCTTTCTTCAGTTTGTTTAGTTAAGATTTGAAAATGAAACAGAGAAGCTGATTGGTTACCTTGCACATCTGCTAAATTTGTCTTCTCCAGTTTTTGATGAATTCCCTTCCATGTATTCAGGTAAAAAGGTAAAAGCTTTCCATCCAAATAGGGAATCAGCTTAACCCTTTTGCTGCCAAGCCCTCCGGAATGCTTTTAACCTCAGCTGGCCACACCATTTTTGCAATTTTTCCCATTGTTTTTATCTTCTGCTACTGGGTTGCTAGCATTTGTAAAAGACCCCCCAAACCATATATTTTCTGAAAGCACAGGCCTTGTAGAATAAAAATATGGTGCTACTAATTTTGTAGGTCCTGCGATAATTGTGCAAATGTTTACCAAATCATTTATAAACCGATAATTAATTGAAAAAAGCACACTAAAATCAGTACCAGTGCACAGAAAAAAACGTTTTTTTCTGGCTAAATCTAAAAGATAAAACTGTATAGAATGATTAAATAACTTATATTTGTAAATTTAAATAGCGCATTTTTGCGGAAAAAATGAAGTGACACAAAACTTTAGAGGCTGCAGAAGTGATTTTTTTTCTGAAGATATGGGTAAACAACGCGATTTAACAGTCTTGGAATGATTGTTGGCGCTCGGAGCCATGGAGCGAGTATCAGCATAACAGCAGAATTCGTTAAATGTTCAAGAGCAGCTGTTGTGTTTAAAGGCTGGACTGTCAGCCGAAAATCTGGGTCTGAATGTGCGAATTGTGGCCGTCAGCGACTAGTCAATGTTAGGGCAGAACGGAGAGTGACAAGACTGGTACAAGACAACAGAAGGGCAACAGTGCATCAAATTACTGCAGATCTTAATCAGGGATCCTCTCAAATGATCTCTGAACGCACTGTTCGCCGTACACTGCATCGCATGGGATATGGAAGCCGAAGGCCTGTTCGAACACCTTTGCTGTCTGCAGTTAACAAGATAAAACGTCTCCAATTCCCACAGGAACACAATGATTGGACAGTCGAGCATTGGAGAAAAGTCATGTGGTCCGATGAATCACATTTCCAGTTGCATCATGCAGATGGCAGAGTGAGAATTTGGCAGAAACAGCATGAAAGCATGCACCCCACATGCATGAGTACAACCCTTCAAGCTGGTGGGGGCAGTGTTATGGTTTGGGGCATGTTTTCCTGGCATGATTTGGGCCCATTAAATTGTAATTGTGTGGAACAACGTCTGAATAGCACAAGATACCAAAGTATCGTTGCTGATCAAGTCAATGTGCCATGCTCGGTATTGCACTATGCACGGTGCTCGTATTGTGCAGCAGTGGTTTCAAGAACATGAGGGAGAATTTACCTTGCTTAGGTGGCCCCCACAATCACCAGATCTCAATCCAATTGAGCATTTGTGGGACGAAGTTGAAAGAGCCATCAGGCAGCTGGTTCCACAACCATCAAATCTCACAGAACTGGACAGTGCTATTCATCAGGCATGGTGTCATATTCCTCGCATCACCTTTCAACATCTCGTGGAGTCAATGCCAAGAAGAATCGCTGCAGTATTGAAGGCAAAAGTATTGAAGGCCCAACGAAGTACTGATGGGGTGGTCATAATAATCTGGCCACTCAGTGTATGTTCGCTATACTGACCATGAGCTTATAGCAGAAGGGAGAATGCCTCCAAAGTAAGGCTTACTGAGGTGGCCTGCTGGAAACAGTTGTGTTCCGCCGTAAGCTTTATGTCAGTGGCAGTAAAAGGGTTAAATGATTTAATCCATTTTTTATTTACCAGTTTCCCTTGTAATGTAAATTTATGAGGAGTACAGAAATGTGCAGTTTGTGACAACTCATATGTCCAGAAAGTAGTCAAAAAGCAGATACCCACATTTACAGAGTATGGAAGCTGACATGAAAGGATGCTGGATCTTAAAAAATGCATTAAAAGGAATATATATATATATATATAGTGATTTGTATATATTTTGCATATTTGTTTTTTGTGTTTTCCTTGATTCATTAATTAAATTTCGGACTATAAAATACAACTGTTGGCAATATTTTTCTTTTTTAAACAAATAGGTTTTTATTGAGTTTTGTAAATATACAAATGACACAATAAGAGAAAGAGAGAAAGAAGGGAAAAAAAGAAAGAGAAAACTACAAAAGGAAGAAATCCAAGGTACATCTAAAGGAAAGAAAGAGAAAAGCTCAGACGGTAAAGGCAGTGTGCGCTAATTGCCAAGGCCGATACTTCGCAAATGTGAGCCCAAACGGGTAGGTGCATTTCACATTAGGTAACTTAGGACAGCCACAGTATTAAACATTTAACCATCTGCAACCAAACATTGTAACGGTATCAACATACACATTATACAGGCAAGAATCTTTAAGGTTGAGGCAAATGCATTAGTCATTAGATTATAGCCATGCATTAGGGTGTTAAGTACCATCTCAATGTAATTTTTTGCATTAATTCCCACAAATTGGCACATTTGGTCACGGTAGTATCCGATTGAAGTTCCTTACACCTTTGTGCAGAAGTATGTCGTGCATTTAAATCCTCTTCCCATTTACGAAATGGCATGGATTTAGTGAAGCAATGTTTTCCTTGCAGAATACCATAAAGCAAAGATTTACCCCTGCAATTGGTGTGGGGATTGGTATAGAATTCCCATACCGGAGAGGGGACAGTTACTTCTCTCATATTAGCTTTGTGCATCAAATGTTTGAGCTGCGCATAATGAAAAAACTCTTGTTGTGGCAACAGGAATCGAGCCGACAAATCATCAAAGGGCCTGAAGTGATCCATACATGCAGAGAAATACCGGGAATAAGCAGCTCACATACCTCAAGGGGCACAGGAAGGCCCACTACCATTGTCTTCGTAAGTGTGGAAGCGTACATGCGTCGCCAAGCTGTTAAAGCCATATCTACAGTAGGGGAAATAGGAGTTTTCGTGAAGTTGGGCCATATACTCCCTAGTAAGCAATGGAATGGGTTGCGACCTGGCTTAATGGATTGTTCGATCTCGCAACACCGAATATCTTGTGAGGGTCTAACCCAATGTTTTAATTGGTCCAGTACGCACACTAGGTAGTAGTCTTTTTTATCCACCATGCCCATGCCATCCACCGATCTATGCTTGATCAATTGGGAATAAGAGCACCGAGCCCTTTTGTGCTGCCAAACATAGGCAATAATGGACAAGCGGAGACTTTTGAAAAACTTGTCTGGGATAGTGGCCTGGACAGTATGAAACAAGTACAATATGCGGGGGAGTAGCATAATTTTGAATGCTGCCAGTGGCCCTGACCATGTTAATTCATGTTTAGGCAGTTTAATATTTTTCTTTTTGAATTGGAGTTCATCTACTTACTGGTTCAGTTTTGGCACAAATGATGTAATATGCCAAAGCGTTGCATCTTGGGAAGGTTACATCTAGGGCTACAGCTAACGATTGTATTCATAATCAATTGGTTGCCCGACTATTGTTTCAACTAATCGATTGGTTGCATTAAAAAAAATCTAAAAAAAAGTTGGGAGAAATGTCCTCTATTACAGCGCTGCCCCTGAGGTGAGGGTGAACAAATATCGCTTGCGTTACTAAGTGTGCGGCTCCTAAAAATTGCGGACCGGGGTGTCCAACGTTTTGCTGATAGAGAACATAAAAAATGCAGAAGCGCACTACCAAGTAGTGACTGAGCAGGAGAAAATAATCGAATGAGACTTACCAGGGTGTGGGTAATAGCGCGTTGTCAGCGGTGAGGTCTGGATGAAGGGTTGCTGGTGGTGGTGGGCAGGCTAATGTGTAAATCGTTGGTGCTGGAAAGACTAAGATGTCAAAAGGGGAACTGGGTCCGACGTTTAATGTGGCTGGGATCTGAGGGGGCGGCTCGGGTTTGGGAGAAGAAAATTTTTTTGCTGTTTAAAACGTGCTAGCTGCTGGTGGATGTGTACCTGAGATCTGTGTTTGTGTGTGTGTGGGGGAGCTGCGGTGAACAGTTGAAGCTGTCAGGCCGGGATTGTCCGGGGGAAACCACTAGTGCGGAAGCTAGCTTGGAGGTGGATGTTGAGGTCGGGTTGGGACTACCCCGCTCGAGGGCACGAGCGGCACGCCCGAAGCAGCGAGCGGTGCGTCCGTGGGGTACAACGGGTGGGAACGAGTGGCGGAGGTGGTGGGTGAAGGAGTTGAAAACTGGCTACGCGTTTCGAAGAGCGGGTCTTCTTTTTCAAGCCACTGAGTGAAGGGGGCAAATGGCGGGAGAAAGGGTCAGTTTTTGAACGTGAGGAGGTGTGAGGAGTTGTTGAGAGGGGCGGGGAAAAGGGGCGGAGATGGGGTGACGTGGAGGACGGCAAGTGTGTAGAGGTATACCTGCCGTCTTGATGCAGAAATGCTTACAGGGTGAGGGTAGGGACAAGTTACACACTAGAAGAATGTAACCATTACAATAAAATGTGAACCGAGTGTGTAAACACATAATAATGTGTGTCAGTACAGTGGAGATGGAGGGAACCCTGAGAAGGTTGCAAGATGATCTTAGCGATTTGTCCGCCCCCACTACTATAATTTTCCCCCACCCACTCAATATGATCATCTTGCAACCTTCTCAGGGTTCCCTCCATCTCCACTGTACTGACACACATTATTATGTGTTTACACACTCGGTTCACATTTTATTGTAATGGTTGCATTCTTCTAGTGTGTAACTTGTCCCTACCCTCACCCTGTAAGCATTTCTGCATCAAGACGGCAGGTATACCTCTACACACTTGCCGTCCTCCACGTCACCCCATCTCCGCCCCTTTTCCCCGCCCCTCTCAACAACTCCTCCCACCTCCTCACGTTCAAAAACCGACCCTTCTCCCGCCATTTGCCCCCTTCACTCAGTGGCTTGAAAAAGAAGACCCGCTCTTCGAAACGCGTAGCCAGTTTTCAACTCCTTCACCCACCACCTCCGCCACTCGTTCCCACCCGTTGTACCCCACGGACGCACCGCTCGCTGCTTCGGGCGTGCCGCTCGTGCCCTCGAGCGGGGTAGTCCCAACCCGACCTCAACATCCACCTCCAAGCTAGCTTCCGCACTAGTGGTTTCCCCCGGACAATCCCGGCCTGACAGCTTCAACTGTTCACCGCAGCTCCCCCACACACACACAAACACAGATCTCAGGTACACATCCACCAGCAGCTAGCACGTTTTAAACAGCAAAAAAATTTTCTTCTCCCAAACCCGAGCCGCCCCCTCAGATCCCAGCCACATTAAACGTCGGACCCAGTTCCCCTTTTGACATCTTAGTCTTTCCAGCACCAACGATTTACACATTAGCCTGCCCACCACCACCAGCAACCCTTCATCCAGACCTCACCGCTGACAACGCGCTATTACCCACACCCTGGTAAGTCTCATTCGATTATTTTCTCCTGCTCAGTCACTACTTGGTAGTGCGCTTCTGCATTTTTTATGTTCTCTATTATTAAAAAAAATCTCCCTCTCTCTCCCTTCCCCCCAGCCAACTAACCGATAATAAGAATAGTTGCTAACTATTCTCATAATCGATTATTGATTTAATCATGTAGTTGTTGCAGCTCTAGTTACATCAGCAGAGCATTGCTGGGAAATCTCATCTGTAATCTCCTGAAATCTCAGGGGAAAGCATTTTCCTCCCCTGAGATGATGTGTATGGTCATATGTCCTAGTCACATGTGACAGAGTTCCAGAAAGTAAATGGAGAGCTTGTAATCTGCCCTTAGTTAACATGGCCACTGTCAGAAGACTGGGAAAGAAAAGAGAAACATGGTATGCAAAGAATACAAAGCCAGCAATTATCTAGAAGTATGTGTTTGTTGATTCATTACTAAACATTTGTAAAGGTGTGTTTGTTGTTGTTTTAGATATATGTGTAAAGTTCCTCTTTAAGGCAGCTTATGTATTTGAACCACCCCAGTGAACCTCAAAACAGCACATTACCTGCACGTTACCCTTTTTCTGGCAATGCACCACACAGCAACACACAGTAGTAAAGCTGGTCTATGGCAGCAGTATATTTCTATGGGCCTCTTGTGTCATCGTTTGAGCTTTTTCTCTACAGGCACCAATCAGATTCAGACTTCCAGGCCAGATATGATGCTGCTTGTTGGCTGATGAGAAGTAACTCTAGTTCTTAATAAGAATACATAGATACATAAGGTCCTATGGGTTTACTTTAATAAGCTTAACTAGCCAAGATTTTCACGTTTTACTGCCGTCAACTAAGTGTAATTTAAAAAAAATATATTGGAACATGTTTTAATTAACCTAATGAACTATTACATCTAACTGTAAGTTCAACCAACACATCGATTAGAGTCTAATTTTGCCATTGCTTAATTACCAGATAAACAGCAGCCACGCGGAACCCTGAATTTATAAATTAAGATCCAGCGGCTCTCAATTTTATTCTACCAGGACAAGTAGGAAAATGATCATTCAAAGTAGTAAAGGCTGCAACTGGCTCATTGATTCCACTCACAGTGTATATAAATATTTTTACTTTTTCCCTAGAAGTGGCACTAGAAAATAACTAACATTCTTATGCATAAATGTTAAATTGTAAAATATGCAGAGTTAATAGATAAAAATAAATATGTCGTCCTTTGACATTTTAAGTTTAAGCCTTTCTGTGTTAACCTTTTAAAGACAATTTTCTCAGCATGTGTTAGATATTTCCAGCAAGCACTTTAACAGTGATTATCAACCAGTGTTCCTGTCAGGCCTATTTTTTAAGGAAAAGTTAAGAAATGTGAAGAACCCAAGGAAAATTCTATTGTAAATGTTAGAAATATCTTATTTATATTCATAAGTCAGGAGACACGTTTAAAATAACATTTGGATTGCATACACTTTTCTATGATAGCAAAGTGTCATTTGTTCCTAGATTCATTTGGCATATTAATACCAACAAAGAGGAATGATGTATAGTTCAAAAAACCTGAACTAGCTTTTGTTATTATTGAAGGAAACCACTGTCCAAATTAAGAAAATTTGGGTTTCAGCCACAGCTGTCGGTTGTAACAAAAATGTTAGTTTGTTGAAATATTTACAGTAGAAGCAGTATTTGTGCAAAATCCACATAGGCCAGGCTTCGGGCATAAACATTTTAGTTGAAGTTGTCAACAAGCAATTAAATCTCTTGCAAAGAGTAGCAAAGATATTTAATCAACAGTATAGTCCTTGCTTTTACTTGCTCTTCCAGGAAAGATTAACTCCCATTCTTCTGCCAGTTCAGACCTGTACACAGCAACCTCAAAGCAAAGGCACCTTTACAAAGCCTCAGATTCAGGCTATCCTGATGCTGGGATCTCAATGATGCTTGCAGTCGGCATATAACCCACATGCTATTAGCTCAGAGGCTCCTGCTGCAGGATAAAGTGAATATGCAGCAGAATAATGGATTTAGTGTTAGGACTTAATTTATGGGTTAAAGGAGAACTATGGGGTCAGGGCTTTTTCCCATAGTTCTCCTAAGGGTCATGTGAGAACACAAACTAGCGTTCTCCCGTGACCCTTAGCTCAGTATACTGCGAGCTGCAGCTCGCGGTATACTGAGACACCGCAGCCTGGTGGATAGGCAGAGCCGGCTGTCAATCCCGCAGCTGGGTGGATCCAGACAGTATTGTCGGGATCCGTCCCGGCTGCGGCGTCTCAGTATACCGCGAGCTGCAGCTCGCGGTATACTGAGACACCGCAGCCTGGTGGATAGGCAGAGCCAGCTGTGCCCGCCCCTCCCCCGTCCGTTTTGCCAGTCAGCACTGGAGGATCAGACAGCGGAGCGGGGGAATCCCTGCGGGGAGCCTTGAGTGACGTATGCGTTTGCTCACTTCCCGATCTACTGAGCTGACCTGTGACAGTTTCATTGTCACAGGTCGGCTCAAATTATGAGGCTGAGTGAAAATCACTCGCCTCATAATTCTCCTTTAAGTTGGTGTTAGGTGAAGAGGTTTAGTGTTTAAGTTAAGTGTTTAGGGGCATAAGGGCACACTATAAGGGAGGTTAAATAGTTATGTCACACTTTTAAGTGTTGAATTAAGAATGGAGGGATGTTTAGGTGTTAGGATGAAGCGAATTTACGCTTAAAATTGAAAGTTTGTCTGTAAAAAAGGGATTCATTGGAATTGGTGGAGTTGGGTAATGTAAAAGGAGGAAGCAGAGCATGTCTGAATATGTGACAGTGCTTAGGCACACTCTGTTTTTCTTGTATCACAGGCATTTGATAGAAATACCGCATCTACTTCAGTTTTTAATTACTGAATAACATTGATGGGGACATTAGGGGCAGAGTCTATGAACAGGAGGAGCTGTTCCACAAAGACACTGTGCAACTAATGTGCCTCATTACCTCATTGTTTGAAAAATACGATTGTATAAACCTAGGTCCACTGAAATATGTATGTATAGTCAAAAGTTTTTGTTTCGTTTTTATTGTTGCTTTGGTCCCTGTTGTGATGGTAATGAGGTTTGAGCATATCAATATTAACTATGAAATTCTCTATTCCCTTATCTTGAAAAAATACAGCCCTCAATTCAGTTCAAGTGACCTCAGGCTGCCCTAATTTTGCCATCCATCCTCGAATTCCAGCACCAGATATCGGTTAATCTGGGCCTATGATCTTTATAGCCCTTAGTGAAGCACTAAAACCTGATTGTTTATCTAGAGCTTTCCCTAGACCTGGTGTTGCTTAGCATAATGGTCTTTTACAATAGGGGCCGTAAATCGCTAATACTATGGTAAATGTCTTGCACAGCTCAGCTAATCCCCTACAGATCAACTGGTGGATAAGGAAAACATGTGTGGCAACCCACTGATTAACCCAATATTCCTAACTCTGAATTTGAGAATGACAGTGTAAAATTAATTGCATAAATAGCTTAGTTTTGTCAAGAGAAATTCAGACATCTCACTCAAGGGTGGGTTACGTTGGTCAGAGGCCTGGCAAGCCACATTTATCCTCCTGGGCCAGCAATCATTTATTCCTATGCCAAATCTAGATTTGATCTAAAGCTGATTTCATGATGCACAATAAATTAGGGGTTAATGGACAGTATTATGTACGAGTATTCAGCTATCTCTACGCTCTAAATAAGAACTTAAAGTGTCCTTGTCTCCATGAAGAGGGCTACTGTATAGTGAAACCTGTCATATTTCTGTCTGAAAGGTATCTTAGGATTTGTTTAAATTTTTTAATTTGTTACAGAATTAGCTGGGAACGGTTTGTGTTTCCGTTAAAACACATGATGGCAGCTATTGCTTTGTGTGTAAATGGTTAACTGCAGAGTTTGCTAACCCTAGTGACGATTGCTCTGAGTCTGCTGGCCTGTGATTGTTGTCCCGCAAGCTGGGAAATCTCTGTGCAAGGTGAGGCTGGTAGTGGTATCGCCATGACTTTGTGACGACTGTCTCGGTTCAGAACTGCAAATAATCCCGTGTTATTAATGTACAATAGGTTTGGACTGGGCACCTCCATCACACCTGTTAGGTAAAATCACTCTCTCTAATTGTCCTGATGCGCTGTCATTGTGATGGGAATTAAAAAAGGGTACAGTTGTAATAGAGTTGTACAGAGATCAGGTGAAATCTACCAATAGGAAAACCTGTTCTGATGACAACCTATTCCTTTTTAGAGATTTCTTGTGGCACCTCTGAGAGAGGAATGAAGGGAAATCTATCCAATGGGGTCGCAGAAGCAAAATATACAAATGACAGGTGTTTAACCCTTTCCTACTCCAAAAACTAGAAAACAAGTCACTGAAGTCACATGAAGTCACGGCCGGCTCCGCCCAGTTGTTATTCATTGGCCGGGACTTGCTAGAAGACTAGCAGGTGTCGGCCAATAGGAAACAATTGGGCGGAGCTAGCTGTCACTGCTAGCTCCACCCAATTGTTTTTATTTTTTTAAATATCTTTATTTATTTTTACTATTTATTTAAATTTTTTTAATTTTTCAATCTTTTTTTTCTTCGACTATTTTTACTGATTTTTTATTCTGCTCGGTACCACAAGGGAAGCGAGCAGAATAGCCGAGCCGAATGCTGCTCGGTTGCATTCGGCTATTCACTCACTGCCATTCGGCCCCTATGAGAATAGGGGCGAACGAAAGCGAGTGAGCTGCCGGAGCTTCGGCTCAGCCGATCCAGATGTTGAATCGGCTGAGTCAAATTCCTTCTGCACTATGGCTCACCAAAAGCAGCCATACAGAGCCGATGTACGGCTGATTTCAGCCTGTGGACGGCTGAAATCAGCTGTACAAGCCAGAAGTTAATAGCCGAACAGCGTTCGGCTCACTTCACTTCGGCTCGGTTATTCACTCGACTGCCTTCGGCAGCTTAGTGAATAACCCTGTAAGTGTGTAGTGTTAACGTGGCATGCCAAGCTTTTATACATTTGAGGAAACCCAAAGATGATTTTAGAAACTGGGAAATGTGGGTTGAAATGAAAGGCAGTTATTTTGCTGATTTTTATAAATAAGCCCTATGTTTAAATCTAGCCTAGTTTTTCCATAATTAAATCAAAGATTTATTCTGAGATCTTTCAGATAACTTACCTCCCAGATTGGACATAATTAGCTACCTTTAATTCCTTTTAGGTCTGTCTGCTATCTAAAAATGAATATTTCTATACTTATCCCTACCCAACTATAGCGGTCTGAAAATATTACACTATAAACATGTGTATATTTGGAAGCAAATGGGAACTTTGTCAATTATCCTTTTGTAAAAGTGGGTTTTGGAAAGGGAATGGGGCTTGGGTTGTTATATCTATTTATGGCAAATAATTTTTATGTATAATTAAGCCGTATAAATGTATTGCTAAGTTATTTCAAAGAGAATTGTTCCTAATTGCATCATGGTCTGTTTCAAAGATGAGATCCTGTTAGTAGAATAGAAGGAACGGGAAGAGAGAGAAAGGGAAAAAATATAAAGCTCATTATAAAGTAGGCTGTTAAATCCATGCAGTGGAACTGACTCGAGTTCCGAAGGGGCATTCTGCCATCCTAATAGCAAGACATGATCTTATCTGGAAGAGGAACCTTAGAAGGTCACATCCCGTAGGCAGTGATAATGAACTTAAAGCTCATTAGGAGAAA
Organism: Nanorana parkeri; assembly: GCF_000935625.1. Lineage (NCBI taxonomy): Eukaryota > Metazoa > Chordata > Amphibia > Anura > Dicroglossidae > Nanorana > Nanorana parkeri. The sequence continues at coordinate 311,239 of NW_017306843.1, read as the reverse complement.
TTTGACTTTGAATAATTATTTTCAAATCTGCAAATGCACTCCTCCAAATAAATATCTTGGCTAATGATTACTGCACATTGATGCAATGTATTTCCATTTCTTAAAACTTAGTTTTAAAGTTTGAGGCTGACCTGATTTAAAAGCATATATATCACCTCACAATAGGAGGCAAGGAACACAGTTTTGGTGTATTGCTGAGAAAAGTCAGCCTTGCATAGTATTCAATCCATGTTCGAAAGTTCGAGTTAGAACCGAACACGGGGGTGTTCGGCTCATCACTATTCAAGATGACCCCAGGTTTTTATAGAGATCTGTAAAAGAGTTTTTCATGAAGTGGTAAATCCTTTAAACTGAACTCCATGTAGGTATTTAAAAAAACACCAGTTGACACATTTATGTGTTTATTAAAAATAATCAAAAATATTTTAAATGCAATTAGTTTAATTACTTGAATTTGACTTCAGTCTCCACACCTCCAAGCCACATCGGAAAGGTATCTATGACAGATACCAGTTCTATGTGTTGTGCTTCTGCACCCTCCCTGTGCTTTGCCATTCACAAAAACACTTTGTAAAACAGCAGCAGTAGTAAAATATTATGCAAGGGCTAAAAGGTTTAAAAATGAAGTTACCTGAAGTTGGGCTTTAAAGTCCAACTTAAGTCAAACCCTTTCTTTAATTTGTTTTGGATACACCAGGAAAGAGAACTTCTTTCATGTTTTAAATGCCCAGTGTCTCCATCCAGTTCAAATATATACTTAATAAATAAAAGAGGCCACAATACCCTCCCATAATGGCAGAACACAGCAAGTAATAATAATGAACAGAAAAAATATATATAATTAAACATAATGAAAAAAAAATAAAATATGTAATCAAACCCTAATTTATCTACATAGAGCCTCCTTCCCTCCTGAGGAAGCCTGTACTTTGGGCATGAAACGCGTTGAGGAAGAGCAACTCCCTGTGATACTTGTGGCGTTAAGTTATCTATTTCTTTGTATGAACAGTTTTAACACTCTTTGGAGAATCATGTAGTATCGTCAGTATCAAAGTTGATTGAAGGGTAGTCAGCTCTGGATGTCAGCTTGTTTAAGAAAGAATATTCTTTTATGCCTTTTATCTTAATGTATATGTTTTTATTATCATGTATAAATAAAAGAACTTGCTTTTATGCACCTATGTAGTAATCATTAGTGATGTATTTGATACCTTGGCTGGCAGGATTGGGGGGGGGTGGTATGTACAGTATGTGTCACTTAGGTTTCTTACATACACATGGTGAGGGGGGCTTCAGGGTTTATGACTAATATGGTGGAAACAGACTTTTTGTTTTCTCAGAATCTTAATAAATTCTGTTCTAGGTCCTGAAGCCTGGTGGTTTGGTATAACTGTTGATGGGGAAAAGCCTCCATTCCTAGTTCCACATTTTACCTGGTATCCGGCAGCCCTCATTATTAGTCTCAGCTTTCAACAAACCTTGATATATGCAGGTTAACTGATGCTCAGGACTCTGTCTGCTGCGGGAGCCTGCTGGTGGATGAAAGGGCTGACAGAATACTACAATAAGGTGCAAGGGCTGCCTGCTTGTGTTGGGTAACCCATTTGGGCACACCCTGTTAGTCAGCAACTGACCTGAGTTTAGTTAGTGGTTTGAGCAGATGGTTTGCTTGCTTTATTCTATGTTCCTGCTGTACAAAGCATTGTGATTGTGTTAAAGATTTTCTTGTTTTTAAAAAAAACAACATTTTATTAAGTAGCCAATAAAACATCAAAATGCGGAGGCATAACAAAAGATCATGCACATGTCACATTGATATAAAATTGAAACAAACATAAATAAAAATACCAGAAGAAATAAAGCATATCATGTAATAGCGTACAAGTAAAACACAGTAGTACATTGATATTCCCTGATAAGACTACATTCCACCACCATACAGCCGTATGAGTGGTAGGCCCAAGACTGCCTCCGCTAGCCAGGGTTATAATCCTCAGGTAACTCTAATCTCCCCAGGGTGTTATCTAGCCTCCTCTCCATATACCATTTCCTAAGTTTGAAGGGATAGACTAGGGCAAATAGCTCCACTTCTGAGAAAGTATGCAGTATGAAGGGTTCCCATTTCACACAAAAAATTGAGGAGCACCTATCGGGATCTAATGTGGCTTCGCGCCTCTCTTTCCACATCAAGGATGTCAAAGCCGTCACAAAATGTTGGGATGTTGGTGGTTGCGCAGAGAGCCAGTAATGCATAATGAAATGCTTCGCCAGTAGCAGAGCTACATATATCCATTTCTGTTTCTGTCTATTGGGTGCAGGCGATGATTTCCAGTAGCTGAAAAGACAGAGCCAGGGCTCTCAGGCTAGGGGCATTTCCATTATATCGGACAGATAGAAGAGTGTGGAGTCCCAGAAGGTGACAATTTGTGGACAGACCCAAAGACAGTGTAGGAGAGAGACTCTGTCCTGGGCACATTTGGGGCAAGCTGTTAAGTATGGGCTCGGAGCTTTTATTTTATAAAATACATCAAAAGCATAGTAGGCTTTATGAATTATCCTGAAGTGGGTCTCCCTCCACTGTTCATTCGGTGTGCATCTCCTAATATTTTGACATCCCTCCAGTATAGCGCTCTCGAAATCATCTAGGGGGAAGTCTTTCCTCTATTTAAAAAGGGAGGTCGTAGCTGGCTTGGGGATGAAATAAGAATTTAAAAGGGGGTATAATGTAGAAATTGAGCCAGGAGCAGTGGATGAAGCCTTGTCTAAGTCCAAAACAAGAAAAAAAGTGCTGGATAGTGTGGTCTCGCTGCGCCAATAATGGGTCAATTGGATGTGCTGATAGTAGTGATGGGACGGTAGGTCAAATTTCGCTTGCAATTCTAGGAATGAAAGAGGTCGATGAGTATCAGTATCAAATAATTGGATCACCCCGTGTAGGCCTTTTGCTGCCCATGCATCAAATACTTTGCTGTCTGATCCCTGTGGGAAGTGGGGATTGCGTTGTATGGGGATATGGTTTGATACATAAGGGTGTAACCCCGCCTTCAATCTGTATTCTCTCCAGGCAAGCACCGTATCCCTAATCAGGGAGTTAGTGTGTAAAGAGGACAGCAATCTATTTATGTGGGTGTGAAGTAGGCCCACTAATGACCAAGGGGATGCCAGTTCGGCTTCTAGGTCGTGGTTGGAGTAGCATGATGTGCCCAAGATCCAGTCATATGCATGCGTAGAAGGCATGCTAGATTATAGGCTCGAATGTTGGGGAGCCCCAATCCGCCCTCTAATTTGTGGACTTGCAGTTGGCGGTACGAAATACGGGGGAGTTTAGATTTACATAAGAACTTAGTAAACGCTTGGTCCAAAATTCAAACGTCAGCATGTTTTAAGAGTAATGGAATGGTCTGAAGGGGGTAGAACAATTTAGAACAATTTAGGGAAGCTCATCATTTTAATGACCTGGATCCTACCAAAAAGGTAGAGGGGGAGGGAGGTCCACGTGTCTAGTTCCTTTACAATTTTAGCAATAAGGGGTCTGTAGTTGAGGGTGTATAGTGAGGAAGGCAACCTCCCTATTTTTATACCTAAATAGGTGATGTGTTGTGTCGCGATCTGTAGGCCATAATTAGCTACTGTTGAAAGCCCTGGAGAGGGAATGGGTGACAAGGACAGGAGTTCACTTTTAGTCACATTGATTTTGTACCCTGAGTGCATACCAAATTTTTCTAGGATCGATAGGACCATGGGAACATCCTCTCCCACCTTCGATGTAAAGATTAGGAGATCATCTGCAAATAGAGCAGCGCATACTTCTTCCTTACCCACTTTGATACCATGAAGATCTGCTTTAAAAAGTAGCCATCTTGATAAAGGTTCAATGGCTAAATTGAATAATAGGGGCGACAAGGGGCATCCCTGTCGCGTGCCTTGTAACAGTGTAAAAGGAGGGGGAGTTGTACATTGCATGAATGAGTTGTTTAAAGGGACCATCAAACCCCATTTTGGATAATATGAGAAAGAGCCAATCATGTTTGACATGGTCGAAAGCTTTTTCTGCTTCAAACGTTAGTATGGCCTGCCCTTCTCCAGGAACTTGTTGGCATCGCTCTAACACTGCCAGGACTTTCCGAATGTTGGTCACTGCTGCTCTACCTATAGTAAATCCCACTTTGGTTGGGTGAAGGAGATGTGGCATGATAGAAGCTAATCTATTTGCTAATATTTTGGAGAGTATTTTAGAATCAACGTTTAGCAACGAGATGGGACGATAAGAATCGATGTATGCTTCCTTTCCTGTGGGTAGATAGGAGCCCGTGGACCACATGTGGGTGAATACGTTATGGAGTGTGGATGACAGTGTGGTTTTCAGAAATGTATACAGTTCAGCAGTATATCTATCTGGTCCCGGGGCTTTACCATTACTCAAAGAAGATATAGTCTGCATTAGTTCAGGTTTCTAAATATCTGCATTGAGGATTGAGGTTCAGAGAGGGTGGGGAGAGGAATGGTATCAAAGGGGAAGGCAGAATGATCCGTTGGCTTAGAGTGGGTGGTACACAAAGTTTGGTAGTATGAGTGCAGCAGAGCATTTATGCGTTTGGGGTCAGTGACTCCATGTCCCTGAGGAGTTTGCAAACATTGGATCGGACGAGGGTACTGACGTGGTCTAACTAGATTAGCCAACAGTTTACCACATTTTTTATAAAGCTCATATCTATGCAACAAGGTTTCATATTCCCCCTTGGCCTTGGCCCAGGAGGACATGGATTCCCTCGTGGGGTTCGTCTTAAAAGCTGAGTAGGCTTGGCGTAGCATAAGACTGGCTGCTGAATGGGACGCAATCGCTTGCTTTCTTTTTGCACCAACATAAGTAATCAGTCTCCTCCGCAAATAGGCTTTACCGGCCTCCCAGAACAGTGTTGGGGGGATATCTGGCGTTGCGTTTGTGGCTGCATAATCCTGCCACACAGCCTGTAATTCCTCTCTAAAGTGAGCGTCTTCTAGAAGGTGGGAGGTAAAGCGCCATGCATGCGTCACCCCTAGGAAGACGTTTGTGTAAGCATACCATAACGGGCGCCTGATCAGAGATGACTAGATCGTGGATAAGCGCTTGTTGGGTGAAAGAAAGCAGCGATTGGGAGCAGAAATTATAGTCTAAGCGGGAGAGAGTTGCGTGTACCTGTGAGCAATACGTATACTCTCAAAGACGTTGAGGTCAGTTTGGAGTTGAGCTAAATGCGAGGGCGAGGATGGGGTCAAGACCTTACGCAAGACTTTAGAAGAAACCCAATCCTAGGCCTCAGACACCACCGAGTTCATGTCTCCCCCAATCACCTTGTTCGCTACCGCATCCTGCAGAATCCAGGAGGATAGGGAGCGAAAAAAATCACCAGGTGGAGAGTTCGGTGCATAAACATTATACAGTACATATTCTTCCCCCTCAATGGCAATATGAACCTTCAAAAGACGACCCTCTGTGTCTTTGTCTGTGGAGAGTATATTATACAAGAGAGCCCTGTGTAGCAAAATAGCCACTCCCGCCTTCCGGCCCTGTGAGGGAGAGCCGATGACCTCTCCAACCCAGTATTTGCGCAGGCGGTGGAGATCCGTCTGTTGCAGATGGGTCTCCTGTAATAGAGCAATGTGAGTCTTCAATTTAGCAAGGTGGCGCAGAACTCTAGTACGTTTCTGAGGTGAGCGTAAACCCCTCACATTCCATGTAACAACATTAATCGTGGAAGACATGGCGATAGTAAATAGATCTGAAGGCGGGTGTATGACAACTGTGCACAGAACTCTCCAGCGACCAACATACAGAGTGACAAAATTGTGAGACTACGGGGCTCTCATATCTTCCCTTAGGTCAGCGTGGGCTAGCAACATAACTAGGATCAGAGGTAGATAAATTCCCAAATATCTTAGAGGCGGCGATCCACCCTGGATTCGCATTCCCAGAACAGAGTGGACCCGCCTGGCGGAGCAAAGAAGGGAAGAAAAAAAAAAACACTAGTCATGGCACTTCCTTTTTTCCTACAGTTTGTGTTCGGATCGAAATACTGTCATGTGCGGGACTAGGAATGTGGAGGGCCGTTGAGGCCGATGAGGACAGAGCCATGTGGCTTTAAAAAGACAGCCAAAAATAATAAAGAGAAATAAAAGTTAGTACACCAAGCATAGTTACATGATAGGACGAGGTCCACGATCTGTTCCTCCGGAACGAGGAGGTGGGTGGCAAACATGGCAGACACGAGGTGCCCAACTGTGGTTAAAGTCGCCCAAACAACGGTGGAAAGGAAGACGGCTGGCAGGGGAAAACCCCAGGCGTCTCAGGAAAGTAAGTATGACGATGATCCACCTTTATCGAACAGGAGACAGCCAAAACTTGAGTGCAGCGTTCCGTGGTAGATTCAGGGGGGCTCACCCTGTGGGGAGGTCGGAGGTGGTGAGGATCTGTGTTGCTTCTTACTCCCGGAGTGAGATCGTTGGTCAGGACCCATTGAGTCAGCCGGTTCGAGAAACAGAAGGGCATCTTGCAGTGATGTAAAAGTGTGGCGAGTCCCTCCGTGACCTGCACACTTAGAATTGCCGGGTAGGTCAGATAGAAACGCACTTTCCTCTGGTGCCGGAGCTTGCAGATCTCGGAGAAGGCCTTCCTCTTACGACTCACGTCCGCCGAGTAGTCCGCGAACAACAGGATGTTGATGCCATTGAAGCGAAAGTTCGACCCATTCCGATATGCTTTGAGGATATCCGTTTTATCGACATACGACAGGTATTTAACGATCACTAGGCGAGGACGAGAATACTTCTGGTTCTGCGAGCCCAGGCGATGAGCCCTCTCCACGGTGCAATCACGGGTAAGTCCCAAGGCTTCTGGAAGGAGATGGGAGCAGAGGTGAGGTAGGTCTGCAGATTGGCATGATTCCTGCAGGCCTACTATGCGTAGATTGTTCCTCCTGGAGCGGTTCTCCAGGTCTTCCAGCTTCGTGCAGGATGTTTGATGGTGTATGGCTAGTTCTTTTATACGAGAGTTGGCGGCTGCCAGCTCGTCTTCCAGGAGGGAGACTCTGCCTTCGACCTCCGTGACGCGGTGTGCTTGAGCCAGGAGCTCATGGCGCAGGGACTGGATGCCCTTAGTGACTGCCGAGTCCACCGTGGCTTGGATCGAGGCCTGTATAGTGGGCTTCAGCAGTCTGGCCACTGCCGCTGCTATTTTAGCCGAGTCAACGGACGGTTAAGTGTCCGAGAGAGATTCTGCATCAGAGTCTGTCGGTGAGATTGACCGAGAGGCCTCCGGCATGCTTTCCCGGTCTGGAATTCCGATCGTGGTTGGCCATGGGAACGGTCAACTAATTTATCCATCAGGGGTGACTAGGTATGATGGTTACCCGTGTGCTGTGAATTAGCTCGGTGGCAGCTCTGGCCGGTATAAAATGCAGATTTAATAGTCCCGATAGTCCGGAGCTCCTCACATGTGCGACTCACTCTGCAGGCGCCAGTTTTATTGGGAATCCTGAAGATATTTTGTCTGAGGACCATGTTTTTGGTTTCCCCCAACAGGTTCACTGATAAGTGCAGCAGGACCTAGCTGCGGGAGGTCAGTGTATGCTTGTGTTAGCTCAGAGTGAATCACGCTGGGCTGTAAAGATCAATGCTGCACAAGAACAAGAGACTTGATTCACATCATCGACAAAGTAACACTTACGAGCATTGATCGAGGAATCCCCTGCTAAGCCGCCAGCCACTGTCAAAATACCTGAACAGAGCCGGTAGCTCATTGGCTACCAACTCTGTTCATTCAAAGATTTTCCGACCGGCTCCTTCGATCAGCTGATCAAGTTGGCTGAAAGGGTGCCAACAGCAGCGCCCACTGTGCAAATTTCTTCCAGTTCTTGAAGAACCGGGCAAGAGAGAGAGGGGGGAGAGAGATAGAGGGGTAGTAGATAGAGAGAGAGAGAGAGAGAGAGAGAGAGAAAGAAAGAGAGAGTTTAGTCAAAGTCTCATAATATTTTTCTATTTGCTGAAAACTCTTCTATCAACTTCTGATAATGTGTATAAATGATTTTTTCCTGTGACCTGCTTTGTGTTTAAAACTGCATTAGATTAGTGTCTCAGTTTAGTGATGAGACACAAGAGATTATTTTATATGTTGGTGTTTAGGAGGCTGGCCCAATTTCAGCGTTCTGCTCAATTACCAGACCCCAAGATCAGTTCCACTCTATTCCACAAGTAATACTGAAGCCTCCCCAGAGCTTAATACTTGCAAGCTGCAACACTTAGAGTGCATGAGTGTTTTTAACTCCAGGATATATTTCCCAATCAAGTATGAAGACAGCAGTTAAAATGTATGCTTAGTAACACTTAATGCTTTCCTTTTGATTCATTTAAATTATTAGATATACTGTATTTTGGTGTTTTGTATTGAGACATCTCTGGATTATAAATATGCACGTTTTTTAAAGAATACAATAAGTTCCAAAATGTTAATTGCCAAACAACCATTTCATGTGTATTGTAGTTGTATATGGAAAGTCTGGATTTTTCCCATCCAAGTTGAAGATGTAGGTTGGTGATCATATAACTGCAGATTTCCCCCAGGCCAGTGCAAATAATACATGTTGGGATGGTGGCCTGAAGTAGAGATACTGCACCATTCAGAGCATAATTACTGTGAACAAGACCCACACCAGCCAGTAAAACACTATCGGGAGAATTTATCAAAACTGGAGCCGACAAAATCTGGAGCAGCTGTTACATGGCAACTAATCAGCTTCTCCCTTCAGTTTGTTCAGTTGAGATTTGAAAATGAATGCGAGAAGCTGATTGGTTGATATGCACAGCTGCTCCAGATTTTGTCTGCTCCAGTTTTGATAAATTCCCCTCAATGTCTCCCCAATCTACTATAGGAATATGCATTACACAGTAAGGGGAATTTATCAAAACTGGAGCAGTTGCACATTGCGACCAATCAGGTTCTGTCTTTCATTTTTAAAGCTTAACTGAACAACTGAAAAGAGAAGCTGAATGGTTACTATGGGCAACTGCTCCAGATTCTGTCTGCTCCAGTCTTGATAAATTCCCTGTAAATATTGTAAATTCTCTGTAAATATTGACATTTTCTACAATGACCACCTAGCTGTGCCTGCAGTGTGTGATCGCTCCCTAGCTATCCCATGCCTCCTCCAATGCCCACTGAACAAAGACTGCTGGGAACCCTGAAAGGAGGGGACTGGCATAAAATAAATTGTAGAAATGTCACCAGCACACCAGTACTTTAAGGATAGCAAAAGCTTTCTTTATTAAAGTTCTTTGTCATATGAACAAAGAACTTCAATAAATTATACAAGGAAAATAATTTAATGGCATGAAATAAAACCCCATGATTGGCCATAGTTCTGAGCTCAGAAAGTGCATTGTTGGCAATTGGTAGCTATGGGTCTGAACAGCTGCAATAGTTCACAATTTGCGTGGACCAAAATTTCTTTTTCAGCATTAGTTCTGCTTTAAAGGAGAACTATGAACTCACCTCACAGTTCTAGCCGACCTGTGACAATGAGACGGTCACAGGTCGGCTCCGTAGATCGAGAGGTGAGCGAACACATACCGGCGTTCGCTCACCTCTCGATCCTGTCACAGCCCTCTGCCGTGACAGGGGAGGGGCTGGATTACCCCCTCCCCGCTCTGATCCGCCAGCGCTGACTGGCGGATCAGATGGGGGAGGGAGCGGGTACAGATGCAGGGCAGAGCCAGCTGTCACTCACGCAGCTGGGCAGATCCAGACATAATTGTCGGGATCCGCTTCAGCTGTGGCGTCTCAGTATACCACGAGCAGTAGCTTGCGGTATACTGAGCTTAGGGTGACGGGAGGACGCTAGTTTGTGTCCTGCCGTTACCCTAAGGAGAACTATGGGGAAAAGCCTTAACCCCATAGTTCTCCTTTAAATTCCATTTGAATTTTTATTTTTTTGCTTTTCAACTCTTAATAACACAAGCAGTCAGGTAATAACATCACAATCGTGCATAGATTTCTAATTTTTTTTTTAAAGCTAGGGTTCTAAAAAAATATATTCCATAGCTAAAGTTGAAATTACACTGCAATTTTAAATGTGTATTGGTTTTATACATTCACAGTCTGGCATAATCTTTAAAAGGCAACATACTTCAGTGGATGTCTGTTCTTGATAAGAAAACAATGCATGGCTTGATTTCTGTGCAGGTCTCCTATGAAACTGAAGAGATTAGGCATTTAATTTACCCTGGGGGGTAAACATGGTATTTTGAGAAACAGAGCAGGATAGGATTAAACTGAGAGGCTGAGAACCTATTGAAAAAAAACAGATAAGGTAATATTTAGGGCTTAAAATAAAACAAAATCTTTATATTAACAGGAACCTGTCAGCATATTATATATTTCCGACATACATGTGAATGCATTCACCTTAAAACTAATATTTTCAGTATTAAAAAAAATGTAAAATCCTATTTACATTCAAGTGATTAATAACATTTATATGTGGGAGTTATAATTGCTCATTACTTATGCATGCTGGGCAGCTTGCCTTGGAGTTGCTTTTATCTCAATGTAGGGCCTAAACCTGGCATATATATAAGCAAATGGCTATACAAGTCCATATAAGCCAATGGCCACATGATAGTTTTGGTATTTTCCAAATATGTGCATAGCCATGTGCCTCTTGTATTGCGCAAATATGTAGGTGTATGAACTGTACAGACACCATAGGTGCTGTCATCATTTTAACCCTAAATTTGCCTGATCTCATTTCCCAGTTGAGCTATAACTGGATGGATCAGATGACAATCACCCAAATGGAGCTGATTTACTAAGGCAGTACAGCCTATTTACACATGAGCATTAATTTTCCCTTCAGTAAATAAGGTGATGCTGTGTTGACTTCAGCTCTCCAATTATGTGCAAGTATAAATCCTGTTTTTTTTTGTTTTTTTTTACACATGATTGGGTATTCAAAGTAAGTACAGCTTTAACTTATTTTTTACGCATAGGAATACATACTTTGGTACATGAACAGTCTCTATTTCTTAAGTAAATCAATACTAATATTCACTTACTTATGTAAATGAGACTCATTGAGGTTGATTTACTAAAGGCAAATAGGCTGTTCTCTTTTCAAGGGAAGTTTCCCTTAGCTTGGTGACTGTGGTGATAATTCACCTTGCAAAGAATACCCAACCAGGTGCAAGAAAACAAACAAACCACACAAACAGTATTTTTGCTTGCACTTGACTGGATGATTGAAGTCAGCAGAGCTTCATCTTATTCACTTAGCTTAGGGAAAATCCCCAGCAAACTGCAAATTTCCTTGCAAGGCAAACATCCTATTTAGCTTTAGTAAATCAGCCCACAGTGTATATGGTGAGAGTGTCCATCTGTAAAACTTTTTTTGGCTAGTGTACACAATATGGATTATATTGTACTCTCAGTGTAGTGCTTCCTGTAAATCAGAATTTCTCCAACTTGTTCATAGTCCTCATTAACAATACACATTATCAGGGCCACCGTTAGGGGGCAGAGCCAGCCCTCCTGTACCGGGCCTCATCAGTTCAGCAGGGGGTGGCCATGGGCAGACAAAGGAGTCTTTGATTAGCTTTGTACTATGAAGAAGTTACCTGCACTTTAAGGTCCAATGTGCCAAAACACCTTTTATTCAGACGCTAAGCAATCATGGTGACCGTGTAGAAAGCATCATTTGGGAACCGTAAATGGTCCCTTCATCAGGCAAACACAGTGACTGTCATGCCAGCACCCATCTTTGTATATTGGCATTCTGGTCTGGAGTGTGGTGAATCAGAAAAATATTATTTAATTTAGTTGCAGGCGGAGTAATCCCACAGCTCACAGCAATTTAAGAAAACTTGGACCCATCAGTTTAGCAGAGGGGACTGGGGGCAGAGAGGGGACTATTTGACTATCTTCTACGAGTAAGATCAGGAGCTGCGGCTCCCAACAACTCAATTTCCGGCCTTGGTGGCCTTCCCCAGCAGATTGCTATTAAGGAGGTAAAGCAGCCACGGATCAAGTAGAAAAGCCTGCCCCCTGCCAGCAGCTGTTGGGTGAGACCCTTGCTCTTAGTGGAGAAGCAGCCATCTCTTTAGTAGATATTCAGCATGCCCCCTTCTGAGCCATAGCTCTCCATTCTCCATTATGAGGAATGTGAGCTTTGCTGACTAGACAGCTTCAACTCTGTAGGGGACATGTTGGACCTCTGCAATTAGATCACTGCTTCTCTACAGAGAGCAAGAGTCCCATTCTGCAGTGGTTTGGGACAGGCTTTTCTACTCAGGCTGAAACTGCTTTAGAAAGTAAACAGACTGTAAACTGTACTTTGTAAATCTGTAGATGTCACTTAAATGTATTTAGATAATTTACATTAAAAGTTTATTTGAGCTTGAAGTTAAAATTGTGCATTTTTGTAATCATTACATCAGGATTGGTGCATTATTTCTATTACTGGATGTTTTGGTCTCAGTATCACAGTATGACTCAAGAAAATGGTAATAGAAAATAGCAAGCTACATTTGAGAACTTAAAGTAGCAGTATTTTTGGAACCTCTTTCCTGAACCCTGAGTTCTATATACTTAGGCGGTTTTCTATTCCATAGATAATGGATCCTGAAATAGGGCCCTGGGGATTGATTTAATTTCTGTCACTGATTGCCATAGAAACTGCACTATCCAACAAAAATGGATTCATTGTAACTTATTCACCTTTAAAATGGATCACATTACTGAACTGCATGAATTTTACCTTCACTTATATGAATATTATTTTATGAATAATAAAAATGACATCACTAACTCAAAGTTAGCAATTTTAACTTATTAAAAAGAAAAAAGAACAATGTCAAATTGTTCTGTATTGAAAAATACGCATTAGTCTTTGGCAATAAATAACAGCAGTTTTACTTTGAAGAGCTTGCTATTTATACCTCCCCCCTCCCTACCTTGAAAGTTCTAAGGTAGTATTTTCCTCAAAATCTGAAACTCTTTAGAATAAATTTTATCTGAAGAATATCTTGGCTGAGCCATAACCTGCTGGAAGGGATATGTTTTCAAGCTCACTGGGAATGTCTTAAAGGAGAACTATGGGGTTAAGGCTTTTCCCCAAAGTTCTCCTTAGGGTAACGGGAGGACACAAACTAGCGTCCTCCCGTCACCCTAGGCTCAGTATACCGCGAGATGTAGCCCGTGGTATACTGAGGCGCCGCAGTATACCACGAGCTGCTGCTCGCGCTATACTGGGACGCCGCAGCTGAAGCGGATCCTGACAATTGTGCGGGGATCCGCCCAGCTGCGTGACTGACAGCTGGCTCTGCCTATCTAGAGGCAGAGCCAGCTGTAACCTGCCCCCTCCCCCGTCCGTTCCACCAGTCAGTGCTGGCGGATCGGAGCAGGGAGGGGGGAATTCAGCCTCTCCCCTGTCACGGCAGAGAGCCGTGGCAGGATCGAGAGGTGAGCAAACGCCGGTATGTGTTCGCTCACCTCCCGATCTACTGAGCTGACCTGTGACAGTCTCATTGTCACAGGTCGGCTAGAACTATGAGGTGAGTGAAAAGCACTCACCTCATAGTTCTCCTTTTAAGATCCTAAGTTTGTTGTCAGGCATAGAAAGTGGGACTGGCCTGCTTAGCATGGGGTTTGGCTTTGGCAAAGACATAAAAAATGCTATATGTAGAAGTTTTGGTTCTTGCTGCTCATTTGCTACATGCTGATTTTATTCCAAACTAAAAACAGGTGGCCTGTTTTAAATATTTACAAACATAATATATCAGGGCCCATTCACACCTCATCCAATGCGTTCCAGCACGGATCCATGCCCTGAACGCACTTGATCGAATAAACATAGCCTCCCAATTTCTGGGGTGGTAGAGGGGCGTGGTGGTGCCATGCATGTCAATGGCATCGCAGGCATGCCTCCTGCCCTCAGTGCGAATGCCCACACCAGAACCCATGGTACAGCAATGCCCTGCATTCTGGTGCGGTGCGATCACAAACAATAGTACATGCACTATTTTTGGCAATTGCGCCACACCGGAATGCATGGCATTGTTGTACCATGCGTTCTACTGCGGGTGGGAAGCATGTCTGTGATGCCATTGACATGGCATCTCTACAAATTCAAGGGCATCATCTCAAAGACACTTAAAACAGAGCTGAACCCAATTTACTTGTTTTTCCAAACCATTACATTTAGGGTATGCCTGTGATGCTAACTGCTACGGTTGCAAGTGCTCTTATGTCAGCTCTCAACTGAACTTTCAAGCCTTCACGTGGCAGGGAGTTATGGCTGATTATATGTGAAGCACTATGGAACTGCACATCTAAATAGAGACTAAGATGGTGCCATCTTCAGCTGTAAAGGTTCAAGGGTTTTAGTTGCACTTTAAAAAAAATAGAGCAGTAGCAGGGCAGTTTAGTAAGCAGATTGAGCAAAACAGGTGTTTTCTTAAACTAAAAAATAAGTGTACTGTCCCAGAGACATCTCAGAAAAAAACGACCAGACAAAAACAAGTCAAGTGTGTTTTCTTTAATAAAAATGATGGTGCCGTATATCAGCTGTATACTTCACACTTGTCAAAGAAATTAGACAGCACTGAACAAATGCTGCAATAATTAGCCAAAGTGTGTATATATAGGGTGAGGTTTTCTTTGTCAGCAATTTAATTTTATTAAGCATTAGGAAAATTTGCCAGTCTGAGTGTTCCGAAGCAACCTTGGGAGTCCTTCAGCAGCAAAGACCATCATTTCTTGTGGTGAATACCAGGCAGCTCCTTACACTTTGCACCTCGGACAAATTGGCCAGTGGCAACATATTTTCAAGAGAGCAAGAACAGGTCTAAATGATGAGACACAATGCAATGAGAACAAGGCCAAATATTGAGACAGAAGACACAGTTAGGAAGTTATTTTCCACAGTTTTGAAAGTTATTTTCCAAAAAGCTTAATTTCTCCTTGGATTTAAGGAGGATAATATATGTTTTTGCTGAGGTGAAGGAAAATGAGGGAAGGTGCCATGAGAAGGAAATGTTGGCAGCAGTGCCAGCAACAGCAAGAATAACAGAGAGCAGTGTTTAGTTTTTTCCTAGTTAAACACAGGCTAGCACTTTTAATGCATATTGGGCCACCTTCAGCTAGTGGTGCATCTGACACCCAGTAGTTCATGGTATAATCACTTGTAAGCATTTTAGTTACAGGCATGCTATTTCTGTTTTCTTGACCAGGGCAGGGACGACCTTACAAGTAAAAAAATAAATAAAAAAGAATTAAAATCATATACATATAGGAAAACATATAAAAAGTGTAAATGATGTCTAACAAAAGAAAAATACAAAAATTAACAATGCCAAGTGGGAAAATGTTAATATTAGACTGCCCAGGCTATGAACTAGAAAAGGGGGGCTTTTTTCCCCATCTGGTATGGAAGCAATTGAAGAGCCAAGCTGGCATAGAGGTGTTAGGCATGTGTGGGGTTGGAAACACTTGTTTTATACTCTGCCTGAAAAAACCTGGAATGGGAAGGTTGTTACTGGAGACAGCAAGGTTTGCTTGACTTGAGCAGGACAAGGAAGGGGTTGCAGAGCAGGTGGAGGATGACGAAGAGGTGATGTTAAATTAACAATGCTCTACTTGGCACCTACTATCTCCATGTAGCAGCACCTCTACCTCATTTTAGGCTTGCCTGTCTTTTTTTCTTTTTTGAATGGTGCTAATTTGAGGAAGGGTGAATAGGCCATGGGCATAGGATGTTGACATTTTGTTACTGCCTGCCATTCCCTCTGTGTTGTGAAGGAAGGCAGGCAGGGTGGGAAGCCCATGGCTATGCCCTCAGCACCCTAATTATAATAAAAATAAGTAATTATAGAAAAATGCAACTGGCTGCTGAGTGCCTAGGAGGAGAAAGGTTATGCTGTGTAGTCCAGTCACCGCATTAATACAAAAAATCTAGAGAAAATGGAAAATACAAATACCTAGGAAAAGGTGGCTATTGTCTCTGAAATAATAAATTCTAATTTTGTATTTCATGATAAAAACTGCCTTGTCTCTTTCTCTTACATTGTGGCCTAATCACGCTGTTTACAGATTCACCAACCACTGTACTATACAGTGTGTGTGGCTATTGTCTCTGAAAAAAATACACTCTAATTTCTATTTCCGGATTAGACCTTCATTGTGTCTAGCATGTGGTATTGTTTTTTTGACATGTTAAAGCTTGACTTTTTAAATTAAACTTTTGAGACAGTACAAGGAAAAAATTAAATCGGTAGCATATGCTGTAGGGATTTTATAGTGTCGGTATTAGCCTTGGGCCCAAGCAGTATGCAATCATATGGTTTAGGTGTTACCTGTGACTGCTACTTACAGAAATGCCTGTCCGCTGTGTTTGATAAAATGACTTAAAAGCGTCGATAAGGTAGCCACCACCCCCTCTTCCCCTCATTTCAGAGATCTAAGAATCAGAGAATGAGAGGGGATCCTGCCACTATCTGGAAATGTGGCCAAGAGGTTCTTCCCCAGCACCACTTCTAACTGGTGTGTTTTTTGCTTCCTCTGGGATGGTAGCATGAGATCTGCCATTTTCTTGGTATTAGGGACCCAAAAGGGTTGCCACTCAGTAATGGTTTCTCTCTTTCATACCTTGAATCCTTGGGACCTTGTTGAAGCATTTCAGCAGGAATGAACCCATTTCCCACAAATGTCTTGCAGCAGAAGACCCAAATGCTTGGTGCTGCTTAGGACAACAGTCCTTAGTGATCTCCCCCCACCCACATACTACTCCTGGGATTTGAAAGGGAAGATACGTCCCCTAGGAAGCCTGACCTTTTTTTTCGTGCATGTTACTTCCTGAACCCTAACCCTCCACCTTTTACTCCTCCTCTGCCACACAGTGATATATGCAGTAGACAAAGGATCCTGCTGGCTATGAGTCCTCCTCTTCCTCTTGGTGATGTGCCTGGTCTTTTACACCATGCACTGTGTGCTCCAGCAGGAAAATCAAATGGATCATGTCATAAATCAGTGCCTAATCATCAATTAACAGTCTGGTTGCACCTTTGAAAGGTTACAAGATGTTGCAAGTCCTGAATCAGGAGCCACAGATGTGGTCAAACACCAACCCCTCAGAGCCGGTCCTCTTCCTATACTTGCCACTGCAAAATAGACAATATGTAGTTCCAGTGCATAGGTATATTGCATATCAGGTGGTTGGCCAGCAGTGTTTGCAACTACATTTTAGTCAGGCTGGGTATGACTGCCTAAAGTGGCCGCACACTCTTCTGGCAAGCTACAGGGCATCTTGAAAGCCAGAGTACCTAAGCAGGAACCACTGCACCACCAACCAAGGTACGTGTGTATGCTTTCTCTGCTGAAGGGTAACATAGAAAGAGGAACATGACCTTGCCTGGCACAACATGGAGTGGAGTCAGCCACCTTTCAGCCTTGAGGGACATGGGGCAGCACCACAAGCTTAAGAGTTGTGCCCTGTACTGCAACAGCCACCAGTAAATTTAACCAGTGGGTGTTAAATGCAACATCCCTGCCCATGCTTGATGGAACACGTGAACACGTGTCTTTGGTAATGTGTTGACTGTGATCCAGTTAAACTGAGACATTATGGAGGTGGAAAAAAAGACTGAAACTGGAACTAGTAGAGTGAATTCCTGGCTGTACAGTGTGTGTGTAAATCAAAAGACTTGGTCTACAGACTTACAAATCCAAATTAAGATATATGTATGTGTGTAAATCACAAGACTTGGTGTACAGAATTACAAAATCCTGAGAAAGGTAAAACAGTAAACGTATGTCTTTCAACTACATATTAAGCTGTTTGATTAGAGCTCGGCTTTAACTTTTGTTTTTTCTTAAATGACTGACTTGAATGACTTTTTAATGTTTGGAAGAAAATGAAACTATTCTCCTGAACTGTCCTTCATGGATCCATATGCCATCACTGATACTCATTACAGTTCTGTCTACCAATGAATTGTTGTCACTCCTCTCACAAGAAGCCTGATTACAAACATGCCCTCGGTGCTGGGAATTGATTTGTAACCTTCAGTGTAGATACATGTCTTTACTTATTTATTTTTTACTGCAGTTCACCTTTTATAATTATCACATATTGCATGTAAGATCTACGTTTAGTTTAGTCATTTGCCCTGTGCTTCTCTCTCCTCTCCTGCAGCTGCTGAAATATTATAAGTCTTTGTTTTTATATGTTTTTAAATTGTGTTTTTAAATAAACAGATAACATTATTTGAGTTTTTTGTCTATTATCCTGATACTGCTACTGAGAGATGGATGTGTGTTTGGCACATAAAAGGAATCTGTGGAGTCCACGAGATACATTCCTTGAATGGAGGGAGAGGAGTATGCAGGAAAGGGACCTATACAAGAGGTGATGGATGGAGCTTAGAACAAGTGCAAATTGAGCAATACACGTGTGGTATATGTCTTGTCAGTACTGGTTGGAAAGTAACCAACTTGTTGCACATGTTGGCGGAAAAGGATGATTTACAAAAAGATGTGGCTGTATATATAAGTAAAAATCTATGTTTAGCAATTTTTAGGATCACATTTTATTAAAACAGTTATTATGTTATGAAACATTTACACGTCGGGTAAATAGACACCAAACATCTCAAGCCTTAAAATGGCGTGCACCTGCGAAATCACGTAAAACTACGATGCCTAAAATTGGCCACAGGCGACAATTTAAAAGCTTTTACTACTCATCAGTTTAGTGTTAATTATTGCTCACACTCTGATGTTTGCGGTGATATGTATCATGTGCAGTACAATGGGAGCAATCGTTTTCACACGCAGGCACACCCATTGCATAATAATATAAAAAAATATATCAAATGTATTGAATCATGTGAAAAAGTGGCACAAGTGACAATAGTTCTATATTTTAAGTGGTATACAGTGAATGATTTAAAATCGTATATTTATCCGTTTCAGGAGTTGGGGTAGACATTTGCTGGCTGGCTACTCAAGCTGCATGTCTGAAGAAGGGTCCAGTTTGAATTCGCAGGGGGTTCCTATGCAAAAAAACAAAGAAAAAATGTTATGAGGTCCCCTTAAAAATCCATACCAGACCCATATCCTACACAGGGGTCTAGAATGGATTTTTAAGGTGGACCCAACACACACAAATAAAAAAAATAGCAGGAGGTCCCCCCAAAAAAACAGGTCAACAGGTCCTGATCTGGACATGCAGCCTGACCCCCCCCCCTTGAACCATACCAGGCCAAATGCCCTCAACATGGGGTAGCATACAGGGTAGCCCTAAATGTCCATCACATCATCAAGTCATGATGGAATATCCCTTGGTGACCTCACCTCTAATACACTGTATAGGACGTGATGATTCACAGGACCCTTAGACCACTGAATGGAGGGGTAGCAAGGCTAAAGGGACTGGTCTAGGAGCCAGCCAGGATTGTGGTTCAGTTGAGTTTATTTCTGATATTTTAGCTCACTAAACATAACAAGCACTTAACACTTGAAGTGTGGGGGTAGCCCCACTGCAAGGGTTAAGATTTTATTTGCCTGGAGTAGGGATGCTTCGAAATTTGGCTGGTGAAACATTTCGGCCCAAAATGGTACTATGGGAAAATGCAGATGGTACCAGAAATAGGCCTGAAATACAGTGCATCTCTAGCTTCTCTCCTCCCCATTGGGCACTGGCTGCAAGCTTCTGTCTTTGTCCCCTCCGATGCCCGCTTCTCTCCCCCGCCTATGTCGGCAGAGCACTATGTGTGTTCTCAATCTTTTTGTATTTTAAAAGGGAAATATCAGGGGTCTGTTTAGACCCCTGATATTTACCCAAAGCCTTTGACAGTAGTAAAAGTAAAGAAAAAAATAATAATGAAAAAATATATTAACATTTTTTAAAAAGGTTGGGGGAAAAAGTCAATTTCGGTTTCGGCCTGACACATTTTGAAATTTTGGTCTAAAGTGTCATTTTGGTGTATCCATAGAAATAAAAGACCTATAGAGAAGAAATATAAATTATTCAGGAGTTTCTGGACCCACATATTTTCTATCCTACTTATTCCTTCCTTATGGTTTATTTGGAATATTGGGTCACTGTTTTTCTTTTTGAGATCGGCACACATAGGTAGTGATTGATTTGGCATACTTGTACCGCTGGATAGAGTAGCTTCACAAACACAAGGGTGTGGCTGATTCAAAGCCATGGAACATTGCCTTAGGAAGGCAGGTAACAACTTTTTTTTATTGTGAGAAAAACATGTATAGGTCGCTGTTCACACCAGATTCCCACATTTGGCGCATGTGCAGCATTCACTGAAATCAGTGGGGACACGCACCAAATGTGGGAAACAAATGCCTGGGGACATGAGTTCCTGCTACGTGATATTTTGATCAGGTCTTAAAGGTATTTCAAAGTAAATACTAGTTACAAATTAGAAAATGTGGAGGAACAGAACTCCTCAGAGATAAAAAAAAGTATTAGATTTTAATTTGGCTTTACATACCAGCGCACTAACAATGAGAAGATGTTGAGGCTGCAATCTAGGCTGTTGATGTAGAAATAGTTCACATGGGTGGCCATAGGCACTTCATAGAAGGAGTGTTCTATAATTATGATTATCAACAACATAATGATCATCATCGATATAATTCATTTCTATCCTAGAGTTGTGTGTGGTCTTCTTTAGCTGTGGCCCTATGATATCTTGTAATGTCAGTTGTTACAGCTTTTTTCCCATCAGGTCTTCAAGAGTCTCATTCACCGTCTTCATGTTTATGGAATCATTTTCCATGTAAAAAATAGTTTGTTTATAAAGTGACAGGGGAAACTGTGCTCAATTAGAGTTGCAAAGTGTGCTATGCAGTTTTCCTTTGATATTTAAATCTACACTGATACTAAAACACAAATGTCATGCAAACACAACAAACCAATTATTTTTAAGTGCATGTGTCCTTGTAAAATGTTAAAATGCCAGAAGAAGAAAAAAAAACTGTTGTCATGCCAACAGGTTTGTCACATTCTACAAATAAATCAAAGCATCTAACATCTAGACATTGCTTGCATTGATGTAAGTAAAACATGAACACTTACTTACTCTGGACTTTATTAGAAACAAAAACGGACTGACAAAGAAAAGCAAACAGTGATTTTACAAATAAAATAAGTCACAGCCAAACCTTGTTCTTCTATGTTTTTATTATCCTGTTAGTATAGAATTAGAACCCCAACCAATTTATTTTTAATTTAAGGTGTTTTTTTTTTTATAGCACAGGACTATGACTGAACTCTGCTTTTTAGTACATCAATGCAAATATGAACACAAGCAAGATAATGTATTTGATGTGACAGGTTTGATTCTGTGACAGGGTAAGCAGTGACTGCACAGTATCTGTATTTGCCAAGCTCATAACTTCATCCCATAATGAGTTCCTGGTTATATGTAGTATGCAAGAAACCATTTATAAGTTTCTATGGTAACATTCTGAAAATAGCCTTCAAGTATGAATGTTTTATTTGCAGCTCTAGTGTCCAGAACGACTAACTGAAATAGAAAATATATGCACTTAGCAATCAAATGGATGTTACAATATGCATCCAGAGGTGGCCACAGGGATGGCAGTCACTCTCTAGGAAATGTTGACATTTCTATTGGAAAATAAAATGGAGTATTTAATCACCAACCATGAGAAAGTTAGGGATTCTTAAATGCGGATCTAGCATTGGCTATATTTTTGTGGTAAGGGCATGCATGCTAAATAATATGTAACGGCATTATCCTGGAATATCTACTCCCTGCCTAGAGATGCTGGCTCAGAAATTATACAATTTATTTTTATTAATAAAAGGTAAAACTTTTGTAAAGAAAAACAAATAAATAAATAATAATAATAAAAAAATAAAAAAATAAATATATATATATACTGTATA
>NW_017306843.1:279198-289220 GCF_000935625.1 Nanorana parkeri | reverse complement strand
TATATATTATATATATACTGTTCCTATATATTGTGACATGTTTGGAAATTGTTGATAGAAATTTGTAAAATTAAAAAATGGTCCACTTTACCACTTCTATGCTAGGCTACATTAAATGGCGAATTAGTATACCAGAGATAGTATATCACAGGGGTAGGCAACCTCGGAACACCAGCTGTGGTGAAACTACAAACCACCATAATGCCTTCGTCGCTGGGAGTCATGCCTGTGTCTGCCAGACTTGCAATGCCTCATGGGGCCTGCAGTTCCACAACAGTCTGAGTGCCGAGGTTGCCTACCCAAACCTCTCAACTGTCCCTCATTTAGAGGGACTGTGCCTCATTTAGACCCCAATCCCTCTGTCCCTCTTTCCACATCAGTTGTCCCACTTTTTGGTCTGATGTACAGATATCTATGAAAATTTACTATTTAACTACCAAAACTGTTATTTTGCACTAAACCTTAATCCTATCTCCAAATTATCATGTTTGCTATTTCGATAAGCCAGCATAAAGGAACAGTAATGGTGGGGGGGAAAAAAGAATTCTGGGCATAACCATATTTGACATATAAATTCTTAATGGTCTCCATACCTAGGGGCATAGCTGGGCTATGTCCATTGTCTAAACACATTGTGCTAGAAGGTGTCCCTCTTTCTTATCATAGAAAGTTGGAAGTTATGTCTACCCCTGGTCTACCAAGTGTACATGTAGAGTGCTGATGCATTCATTCATTCCACTGACTGTTTTTTTTATTAACTATTTCACTACCCTCCTCGCCTACACACCTGATCTTTAATGTATATTAACTCCTCATCTTCCTTATCCGGCACATCTAAGTATTAAACCCTTCATCTTCTTTGTACCACTATATGTGGCCTTTTTATTTATCCCTTCACCTCCTGATCTCTATGTATAATACCTGTACAATAATGAATCTAGTGCACCCATACTAAGCTCCATGGTTAACCCCCCTCAATTCCAGCATGTTTTTGCATTTCCCCAAAATTGTGGGAAAAATGAAACCATCTTGAGGCATCTACTTTCCAAAAAGCTAAAATTTTTATGGGTTTTCATACTTTCCTGGCATTTTATTTTAACAAAAGGGAAAGTTTTTTTTTCAAAATGTTTTTTTCCTTTTTTTATAATAAAAAAAACCCAGCAGTTATTAAATACCACCAAAAAAATCTGTTTCGAAAATGGTATAAATTTAATTTGGGTACAGTTGTATGACGGAAAAATTGGCAGTCAAACTATCAGCACTGAAAAATGGTCTGGCAATGAAGGCTACAGGCTGGTATTAAAAAAAAAACAGCATGATTTTACGCAATGGGTTTCATCTCTTTACACTAATCCAACGGCCAACGTGAAATATGCAGGCTTCAAATCAAACCCCTTCTCCATAGGCCGAGCACGAGACAAGGATGTCCCTTGTCTCCCCCTGCTCTTTGCCTTAGCTATTGAACCACTAGCCTAACTAATTCGTGACCACACGGATATCTCTGGACTTTCTATAGCTGGCCAGTCCCACAAATTGTGCCTGTTCGCAGACGACATTCTATTATTCCTCACCAATCCTGTAGTGTCCATCCCTAATCTATTATCTCTGCTCACCCATTTTGGATCATTTCTGTCCTCAAGCTTAATCTAGATAAAACCCTAGCCCTCAATATCTCCCTCTCTACACCGGACGCACAACACCTACAATCCACTTTTTCCTTCCCATGGGTAAATTCAGGCCTTCAATACCTAGATATCCACCTCACTGATTCCCTAGAATCTCTATATACAGCCAACTACCCTAAATTATTCCGTACACTGTCTCTTATGCTTTCCTCCTGGAAATCGTATCCCCTATCCTGGATGGGTCCTATCACAGCCATTAAATATGTTGACAGGGCAATTTGTTTGGTTGCAGGCTAGCTGGCAGGTGAAGCTGGGGATTTTTTGTGTTTTGTATTGTTGTAAGCATTCCCAATGTGCTCCCTGCCAAACAGGCTGGTTATAGATTCATGCAGGTACCATTTTTTCTAGTTTGACTATTTTTGGTTGTGGGGATGTACTGGGGTCCCAGCGTGCATTCTAGATTGCTGGGCCCCCAGTGCGTCCCAGCACCTTATTAGGAGGAGTTGGCTACCTCCAGGTACACCTGCATGCAATTTATCGACTGCATTAATATGCTCACACTTGGAGACTCGTATACATAGAGTTAGGACCACACCTTGCAGAGGTGCCTTGGCGCGGCGGTGTGGCTTCTACATATTTTTGGCCAAAAGTTTGTGCAACTAAAACCTCTGATTTTACGCGTACTGTTGACAGGGCAATTTGTTTGGTTGCAGGCTAGCTGGCAGGTGAAGCTGGGGACTTTTTGTGTTTTGTAATATCTATATACAGCCAACTACCCTAAATTATTCCGTACACTGTCTCTTATGCTTTCCTCCTGGAAATCTTATCTCCTATACTGGATGGGTCCTATCACAGCCATTAAATTGACCTACCTACCTAAAATTCTCTACTTCTTCAGAGTTCTCGCTATCCCAGTCCCCACTCATATTTTTCGGATTCTGCAGCGCCAAATATTGAAATTTATCTGGTTTGATAAAAGGCCTAGGGTATCAAAATCTACCCTATTTCACCCTCGCCAACGCGGTCGGTTGGGTGTCCCAAATGTATTGCATTATTACCGCGCAGCCCAAATAGCTACCCTTTCCAAATATCAAGCAACCTCTGAAGTTCCTCTCTGGGTAGCCCTGGAAGCCATTGATTGCGATCCTATTAGCATCCACAATGTACTATGGCTCCCCCCTTCTGATAGACGAGCTCTACAGAACCCGATCACTAAACACTCTCTAAAAATGTGGGACTCTATAAAATACTCGGGGGGACTCATATCACCACATGTTCCTCTACTATCCCCGTTACGTAACCCCGCCTTCTCTCCAGGTTTGGAGAATCCTGGCTCATTTTCCCATTGGACCTCCAAAGGGCCTCTTCGTCTCCAAGCTTTGGTCGACCCAACCGGCATGTCCCCCTTCCCGCTTCTACAGACCAGACTAGGTCTCCCGAACTCAGAAATATTCCGCTACTTACAGCTTAAACACTACATCACTACACTAATTCATTGCTTCCCTCCTAAACCCACGCGCACGGCATTTGAACAAATATGTGAAGACTCACCACATGCACGTGGAATTATCTCCGTTTTATACGACACCTTAGTTTCTGGCCCATCCCCCCCTACCCATAACTATATGAAGGCATGGTCCCAAGATCTAAATATCACTTTGGACCAGGACCAGTGGTCCCAAATTTGGCACACCACTAAATCCTGCTCTCCTAACGCTAATGCCCAGGAATGTAACTATAAAGTCTTATTCCGTTGGCACTTGGTTCCCACTAGGCTTGCGGCCATGTCCTCCGCTCAATCCCCACTATGCTTCCGTGGATGTTCCGACCTTGGCACTGTACTTCACACCTGATGGTCCTGCCCAAAAGCCCAAATCTTTTGGCGTAAAGTCTTTAGACTCCTCCACTCTCTTTTACACACCCCATCTTCCTTCCCTCCGTGTAGTCCTACTAAACTTAAAACACCCGGTCTTCTTAATTGCCAATTCGCCTTAATGACTCATATCCTCACCGCTGCCAAATCAGTCATCGTGAAATCCTGGAAATCACCATCCCTAAATTTCCATGAAGTTAAATCTCGAGTTCATTCCACACTGTCTAATGACAAACTTTCAGCTAAACTTTCCAGCTCTATGGTTAAATTCCATAGAATTTGGGATCCATGGATTTCGCGATGCCTACCCCCCCCATTTTGACCGCCAATTATTATCTCTATAATCTAAATATAGTCCTTCTCCTGAATATGATCCTCAACAATGCTACCCAGGGTATTTTCTCTCACTCCCCCCCCCTCCACTTTCCTCCCACTCTTCTCTTCCATTTCAATGTCTCTTACTCCTTTTTCTCTTTTTCTCATTTTAATATCTCAGGACTGTATGCTTGACGTTTCTCAAGATTTATTTCATATCAAACATATGTAAATCCTTCTGCTAATCATTTCTCCAAGAACTGTTATTAACGTCAAATGTTCTTCATGTATTTGATCCGTTCTTACTCCATGTTACTGTACAACCATTTTTTTTACACCAAAAATGTGTTTGTGTAAATCTCTGTTTATTTGCAACAATAAAAAACTTTTGAACAGAAAAAAAAACCAGCATGTATTTTATTAGAAAATATCTACCTCTATGACACATGCAACCCTCTAGGTAGATCACACAGGTACAAAGGGAACTTCCTCATGTTCAAGGCCTCATGCACATGGGCTTAGGTTTGCATCTGAGCTGCTCTTCTTCCCCATGAAAGTCAATGGGAATGCATAAGCATTTCATAAATTTCAATACAGCTTTTTATAAATGACAGAAATATGTAACTGGGTTTTTGGATAAAGATTTGAAAGAAACTTTGGGAGGATTTTCTTCTGGGATATAATAATAATAAGGAATGGACAACACAGAAAAAGTAATAAAGTGTGAAAGCAATAAACCAAACCATTTAACCACCAGAAGCCAGCCTAAAGGATATTTTTATTTTACTGGCTTGAATAAGCACCTAAGAAAAAGTGAGACTACTGTCTGTCAATGGAATGGCAGGTTGGACACTAGGGTTTTAATAAAATGTTAATTTAAAAAAAATATTTATCTTATTAGTAATATATTGTTGATCTAGCAATATTGACCAGCTGTGTTCCTGAGGTGGTATGCAGCCTAGATACACTAGGCCAAAATGCTGTGGACACCTGAAGATCACACCTGTGGGAGCTTTATGGACAGCTTATTGCCCACCTTCCCTTTGAGGTATTTAACAGCCTCCACTTTTTGTGGAAGGTTTTTTTTACAGGATTTTGCTGTTTAACTGTGGGAATTTGTACCCATTCAGCCAAAATAGCATTTGTGAGATCAGGTACTGATGTGGGTTGAAAGGGCCAGGCTTACAGTCAGTGTTCTAATTGGTTTTAAATATGTTTTGTAGAGTTACGGTCTGGGCCATATGAAAGCTTTTCTAATTGATCCACACTGAGCTCATAAAATATTGTCTTTATGGACCTGGCCTTGTGCAAAGGGGTACAGTCATGTTGCAACATAGAGGGATCTTTCTCATACTTTTGCCACAAAGTTGAAAGTGCAATTGTGTAAAATAACTTTGTATGCTGTTGGTAGGTGCAGGTAGTGTAGCGAGGAAGTGGGAAAGCTGGAGCTGTCTCCAAAAGCCCGGGTCTCCCAGCTCCATGTCAGACATCAGGGCTCGCAGGGACTGACATTGTGAGCCCTGGATAAGGTGCATTGCCCGAAACCATCCCAGGTTCACAAGACGGCGCAATAACCCGTCTTCCAGACCTGGAGGGAACTCTGGGTTACCAAGGATCGGGTACACAGGAGATGGAGAGGGGGACAGATGCTTAACCTTGAACGCCGCCAGGTGGGGCCATCCGCCAGGTGGGGCCCACCGTCCGGTGGGTGCTCAGTTGTGTGGGCAGTGCTGTCCCACACCAGGGAAGGGCCTGAAGAGGGATCGAGGTTATGGACTGCTCCAATGACACCCAGGGTTTAGTCTCCCCGTGTCTGCACCAGTCCACGACTCGTGTCAGGTGGGAGGCCATGTAGTACAGGTAGAAGTCGGGAAGGCCCAGACCACCCGCCAGCTTTGGCCGTCGAAGGACCGACAGGCGAAGTCTGGGGGTCCTACCTGCACAAACAAAGGAGGATACTGCTGCTTGGGGGGAGCGGAAGTAAGCCCGAGGGATTCGTATTGGTAGGGCCTGGAAGGGATAGAGGAAGCGTGGGAGGACGTTCTGTTTCACGACATTACACCGACCTGTCCAGGAAAACGTGTTCCTGGACCAGCCCTCTAGATCCAATTTAAACTTCAATAGCAGAGGCGGAAAGTTAAGACTGTATAGTTGGGAGAGATCACGGGGGAGTTTTACGCCCAAGTATTTGATGGCATTGGGGGCCCAATTTTACGGGAAGTTCTGCTGAATACGGGATAGCATACGGGCTGGTACTGTCAGATTGAGAGCTTCCGATTTTTGAGTGTTGATATGGAAGTTGGCCAGGTCGCCGTATTGGCGTAGGGCACATGTCAAATTGGGTAGCGTGGTGTCTGGGGAGGAGACAAAAAACAGTAGGTCATCTGCGTAGGCAGCTATTTTATGTTGGGTGGATCCTACTGTGATGCCCCTGATGTCCGGGTGGGCCCGGATGGTGCGCAGTAGAGGTTCAAGCGTCAATGTGAAAATGAGGGGGGAGAGCGGGCATCCCTGCCCAGTGCCATTGCCTATGGTGAGGGGTGCAGATAGGATACCGTTGACGCTTACGCAAGCCGTGGGATTCGAGTAAAGAGCTAGGATCCAAGATAGCATGCCCTCACCCAACCCGATGTGCTCCAGGGTAAGGCGAAGAAAGGACCAGTCGACCCTGTCGAAGGCCTTCTCTGCATCAGTCGACAACAGTAGGTACGGGGAGGCCTTCGACCGGACCGAGTGGATAATGTTAAGGGCCCTAATAGTATTGTCCCTAGCTTCCCTGGTGGGGACAAAGCCTGCCTGGTCCGGGTGGATCAGGGAGGGGAGATACGGAAGAAGGCGCGTGGCTAGAACCTTCGCAAAAAGCTTGATGTCCACATTAAGTAGGGAGATGGGGCGGTAGCTGGGGCAGGACGTGGGGTCCTTATCAGGTTTAGGGATCACAGTTATGTGAGCCGTGAGAGCATCCCTGGGAAGGGTGTGCATCTCTCGGATCACATTCCAGGCCGCAAGCATATGGCCGTGGAGTAGAGTGGGAAACTTTTTGTAGTAAGCGAGAGTAAACCAGTCTGGACCTGGGGCTTTGCCCGTCTTGGTTTGTTTGAGTGCTACCTCTAGCTCGGCCATGGAAATCGGCTCATCCGTGGATAAACGGACCTCGGGAGGTAGGCAGGGCATGGTGGATGCCGTCAAATAGGCGCGAATGCGTCGTTGACATGAGGTCAGGGCCGCAGCGGACTGTGGGCCCGGGATGTTATAGAGGGTAGCATAGTAATCGCGGAACGATGCGGCAATGTCCTCTGACAGGTGGCAAGGATGACCCCCCGGGTGTTTAATTACCGGGATAAAAGTCCGCACGCGCTGCTGGCGTAACGCTTGGGCGAGAGAGCGGCTACATTGATTACCGTATTCGTAAGTGCCTATGACATTTGGTGAGGGCGGCTTTGGCCTTGTCTAAGCCAAGTGAACGGAGGGCTTCCCGGGCTGCCAGCAGCTGAGCCAGGACAGCTGGGTCACGACGTCTTTTATGGATGATTTCCAGGGAATAGATCTGTGTCAGAAGTGCGGTCTGTTTCTCCAGTCTCAGTTTCTTGCGTCTAGCCCCGAGCTTTATGAGGGCCCCACTAATGTCGGCCTTATGGGCCTCCCACACCATGTACGGGGAGGAGTCCGTGGTGGAGTTGAGATCAAAATATAGAAGCAAATCACCTTCAATCTCCGGGAGGAGTCTGGGATCTTGGATAAGCGTTTCATTCAGTCGCCAGCGCCAACCTCGCGGGGGCAGCAGGGTAAATTCAAGGGTCAGCAGGATTGGGGCATGGTCCGAGTAGGTAATGTTCCCAATCTCTGAGGTGCACACCGATGGCAGGGCACCATGAGCGACTAGGAAAAAATCTATAAGGGTGTATGTGTCATGAACCAGTGAGTGAAATGAGTAATCCCTAGTCGTGGGATGCTGTATCCGCCACACGTCAGCCAGTTGGTGCGAGTGGAGTAGTTTCCGCAGTCGCCGCAGGGCGGAAAAGGGCAGGTGGGAGGTCGGGTTGGTGGAGTCAGTCTCAGGGTCGAGGTGTAAATTAAAGCCCCCCCCCCAAAATTAGGGTGCCCTCCCTGAAGTCATCCAATGCGTTCAGAACACGCTCAAGGAAGGTAAGCTGTCCCTGATGAGGCACATAGATGGTAGCCAGGGTGACCCGTTGGGAGCCGATCATCCCCTTCACCATCAGCAGTCGCCCCTCCTCACCCGCAGACACCTCGAGTAATTGCCACGGTACCAACCCAGATATCAGCACACTTACTCCCTTGGATTTCTTATCTGGTGAGTAGCTATGGTACACTGCTGAATAGCGACGGTCGCGAAGCAGAGGGGCCCGTCCCTCTGCAAAGTGGGTCTCTTGGAGGAAGGCCACCTGAACTCTCTGGCAGTGTAGGTCATTGAGAACCATTTTGCGTTTTTCGGGTACATTCAGGCCTTTTACATTGAGGGAGAGGATTTTGAGGAAAGACACGGCTCACGTTAGGTAGGGTAGAGGGGATAGGGAGGGAGGGTACAGACACAAGAGGAGGATGGGGAGGAAAGTGACAGGGACGATGGGGAGGGAACGGTGTATTGTGGGGGGGGGGGAAGAACACCGAGGGGAATTGAGGCTAAGGCGTGAACCGAAGTTCGACGTCCCAATGGCCCTGAAGGCACTCTTGGGACCAACTAGTGGGGGTAGCGAATCTACACCTAGGCGGAGCGGTGCTCCGTGAATACCACATGTGAGTATATTCAAAACAACATTTCAAACAATCTGTATAACAACATTAATTGCATATAACCTGACCACCTGACATGGCAGTTGACCGACCCTGTGTCGTGGAGCCCGCAGGGCTCGGCGTAGGTCCCGGAGGGGGCGGCAACTCAGACCCGGACCCCCTGGCACCAGTTCACACTGGAACCAGTGGCAAACGCTCGGGATTCCGGGCGTGCAACCCTCCCCCGGCACCGCGGAGCCGCCGCACGGCTCCCCGACAGCGGGTAGACCGAGACGGCAACGCAAGCAGGGGAAGAGCTCCTCTGGCATGTAACAAAAAACAAATCTCCTGGAAGTAGGACTCAAGGCAAAACCCAACTCCATATCACAACGGACCCCCAACTCACAACTCGGGAGGTAGGAGCGTCCCAGGGGGTGACCGATCACATGGGTAGGCCGAAAACGGAATGTAGTCAGGTCGGGCCCGCGGCCCCCTTGGTAAAAAAGAGAGGGAAGGGGGGGAAATGTGGTAGGCCACTGCGGTCCGGAGGCGCCTCTCAGGGAGCACAGTTCAGCAGGACACAGGCACTCTCCTAGGGATGGGATGCGGCTCCACGAGGCAGTAGTGGCGGTAAGCCCTGGGAGATGCTCCGGGGACCCTTATGGCATTGGAGTATAACTGGCCTGAGTCCGGTCCATAGGCTGGATGGGTTTGGTAGGCTCGGGCAGGGGTGAAAGAGCATAAAAATGGAGACGAAAAGAGGGGCAGAGTCTCACCATGTCTACGGTTCCGCAGCCTCCACGACCTCCTCAGATGTGAACGCAGGTCGGTCCCGAGAGGGGGAACGGCGCGCCCGGCGGGCCCTGCGGGGCTTCGGTGTTGCAGCCTGGTCATCCGGGAAGTAGGCCAGCCAGTCGGGAAGGTGTAGGGCCGGTATGCCCAGGAACTCACACAGGGCCGGTACATCTGCCTTTGTGCGAATTTGGAACGTGGAGCCGTCTTTACGGACATGGAGACGTATGGGGTACCCCCAGCGGTAGATGGCCCCAGACTGCCTGATCGCATCCAGGAGGGGACGCAGGAGGGCCCGACGTCAGAGGGTGTTCCTGGAGATATCCGGAAGGATCTGGAGCTGGGCCCCGTCAAACTCCACGGGCCTTTTCAGCCAGGCCTGCCGCAGGATGTCTTCTTTCACTGTGAAGTAGTGCAGGCGGCAAAGGATATCCCGCGGGCGGGAAGGATCTGCAGGTGTAGGGCCAATGGTGCGGTGGACCCTGTCCATCAGAATGGAGTCTGGAGTGGCTTCTGGTAACAGGGAGCCAAAAATGGCCTGTACGGTGGATCGGAGGTCCGCAGGCAAGGTCGCCTCTGGGAGCCCCCGGATCCGGATGTTTTGGCAGTGGTTGCGGTCCTCCATGTCTTCCATCTGCAGCTGCAGGGATGTGAGGTGAGGGGACGGGCCTGGCGGGGCCTGT
>NW_017306843.1:267990-279006 GCF_000935625.1 Nanorana parkeri | reverse complement strand
GCCGGTGGTTCACCCTCCGCCGCCATATTGGATCGGTCGCGGCTGCGGGTGCCGGTTCTCGTTGAGGAGAAATAACGCTGCAGGGACCGGGCTCGTCAGGTGAGTAAAAAAGGCCTATTCCGCCATGTGCAGGACACGCCCCCCAGTATATTTTCTAAGGCAGGGCAAATATGCACAAAAAAAAGGAGTAGGCTAACAAGTGACAAAATTAAGAAAATATTGTTCGTTAATAATAACTTACATTTTGTTTGAAACTCTAATTTCTTTGAGAAAGGATACCCAGCATTTTGTGTGGTATTGTGATTAATATAATACACATTCTGAGTATTTTAGCCTACCTAAGGGATTTAAACATGTGTATTTTTTCTTGTAAATCATATTTTCTGTGAAATTATTTTTTTAAAAAATGTGTTTTAATCTGGAAGCAATGGTTTTACTTTTAAAATAACTTCTGTTCCCTCCCTTAAAATACACCCCCGTCTCATTTCCTCTCCTACTATAGTAAAAAGAGCGGTTTAGTGAACCATAAGCCATTTAAAAGATCCGTATCTTTTCAGTGAGCGATCCGTTGAGGATCGCTCATGCAGATGAACCGTTTTGCCCATCTCTAGCCGTGACTGATCAGGGGGAAGGAGCTATAAGCTGCAGTTGCCTGGTCCCGTCGCAGATCGATCTGGACTGCTGGATGTCCGGTGACCTAGCTTAGTACTCTGATTGGCGTGCAGCTCATTGGCCCATGATCTGTTATGTCACACTTGTGTCGCTTGGTCATTCTTATAGGATTCTTATAGGATTCTGCTGGTGGGGATTGCTAGGTCTGATGAAGGGGGCGTCGCCCCAGAAACACGTTACCTTGTTTGCCATGCCAGTAGTAGGATGTTCACTCCTGACTGCATGTTCCCGTTGTGTCCGACATCTGACACTCTCACATCTCAGATGATTCGCTGTAACTACAGGCTTGTTTATACCGGCTGTTTGTGAGTACATTCTTGCTTTTTAATCTCCACTTAATAAAACTTTCTACACTAGAGAGGCGCAATGTTTTTTATGTTTCCTGTGTACTATAAGCAATATTTCCCCAAGGCAAATGGTAAGCCCAGTCTAATCAGTTATTCGAGATGAAACACCAAAGGAAAAACTACATGGACTCATTAATTCAGTCTGGCCATTGGACTTGGGGTGATAGGCAGAAGAAAAGGAAACAGAAACCCCCAGGAGAGAGCATAAGACTTGCCAGAACTTGGAAAACAATTGAGCGCCATGGCCAGAAACAATATCTGAATATGCATTGTAAAAATAAAGATGCTAGTTGGGTAGCCGAAGGTAACTTAGGTAAAGCCGCAAAATATGCAATTTTACTGAAATGATCTAAAGTAACCCATATGACTGTGCAGCCAAGAGAATGAGGAAGATTAATTATACAATTCATAGAGAAGTGGGTCAATGGCAAGTTAAGAATAGGAAGGTCAAGAGGAGATTAGAAGGTTTAGTTCTGGGAAACTTAAACCTAGCACAGATTTCAAAGGATGGAATGTACAAAATTACATCTTCCAAAGAGAGCCACCATAAGTCACAGGAGATTATGACAAGAGTCTTGGAGATGCCAGGATGCCCTGCTTTTTGGGAATAATGAGCTTTGGCGAAAACTGTGTGCCTGAGTCAGGGAGGTAAAACAATTTTTCAGATGAGAGAAAGAAAATGATACCAGGACCTCTGTGTGGGCAGAAGCATATTTAGTGGTTATGTGAGAGTATCAACCAATGTTATAGAGCTATAAGTCAAAGTATTGATCTTATTATATTTTTTTATTATTATAATTATTATTTAATTTTGGAAGTGGGTCTGTAAGTGATTTGAAAGTTAAGGACTAACGACAATGACTAACATGCTTGCCTAGAGTTCAAAAGTTTGTCCATTCTATAATTTTTTCTTAACATTATTTCTTTATTGGGAATAATGAATACAAAAGGAAAAGCATACTTTAGATTAATAAGGACACTTTAAATTTAGATAAAAATACAAGTAAGGGCAATATATACAATT
The DNA here is from genome assembly GCF_000935625.1 of Nanorana parkeri. Taxonomy (NCBI): domain Eukaryota; kingdom Metazoa; phylum Chordata; class Amphibia; order Anura; family Dicroglossidae; genus Nanorana; species Nanorana parkeri. The sequence continues at coordinate 276,963 of NW_017306843.1, read as the reverse complement.
TATTAAAACAACAGGACCAAAGTTGTTATGTAGTAAAAATTAAGCAGAGAAATCCATACAACCGTGGAACCACAGTAATATGTGCAACGTCAAAAGAGTTCAAAACAGGACTAATGTCCATAGACAATTTTCATATCCGAGAGAGCTTGTGTAGGAGACAGGGAGTGAGGTACCGCAATGACTTATTATGGTACACCTGAATACAGGGATGTGTACCAATAAAGGTTCACTTAACTAGGGATCCATAGGATTGAATACCTATCACGTCAGAGGGAAGTAGTACAGCTATACAGGCATGGTCAAAAAGCAAGGGGTTAAAATGTATAGTTATGTATCCAAACATATGGAAATTTAGGTCACTGTGCAGCAATGATCGGCCAACCAGCATGCCAAATGAGTTGTAAACTTTCCCCACTTGCAGTGGGCCTTGGCTAAAAGCAATTCAAAATGGGCATGTGTATTGAGTATTTCAATCACGGTATGAAGGCTAAGGATCTCTTTTTGTTCCCAGTGTCTTGCTATAGCAAGTCTGGCAGCTATCAGGGTATGGGAGACAAATGTACGCTGCATAGGAGGCCAGTCTTCTATACCAAATCCTAGCAGAGCAAGTTTAATCCATTCTATATTCTATCACCAGTATACAAGATGAAGGGGAGTGGGCACCTTTAAGCCGAATGCGCCACTGCCAAATATATCTACATAGAGTAGAATTTCTTGAGGAAGGCAGCAGATGGGTGTTGCCATGTACCTTATCTTTATGGAGTAGTTTAACTACCCCTGGAGAGTGGAACAAAGTGTGCAAGGACAAGGACTGGCACCAGCGCCAGAGGATAGCATTGCCAATTGAGGTGCTGAAATCTGTGAAGTCGGCCGCGGAAGCGAGATCCAGGACAAGCCGAGTCAGCAAGGATCAGACAAGGAAGTACCAAGTCAGCAGGCATGGACAGAGTCAGGAACAGGCTGGGTCAATATTCTTCCTCCCCAGTCTAAGCATTTAAGGTGTGATCTCTGCAACGTTTGCTTGTAGCGAGATGCCACTAACTCCAATCTCAGTGAGTTGGCAAACAGTTAACTCAATCCATATAACACCTTGAAGATCATTGAAAGTTTTTTTTTGTAAATGGGATCCCTCCTAACATTCCTACCAGACATGGTATCGTTTGGGAGGGGGAACCACACGCTTTTTTTCTTTTTCATTTTATTTATTTAAAAATAAAATTTTTGCTGCAGCAGGTTCTATACATTGTACAGATGTTCCATTTTACAGGCATTTTAAGGGGACCCCCCAGCACGATATTTAAAGGAATTTGTCATTTTTATTGTTTCACTTTAAGTGATGTTAAAATCACTGCTTCTTTAAAAATTGAAATTTTTAAAGGTGTTTTTTTTCATTTATCCATGTCCCCCGGGGCAGTACCCGAATCACCATACACTTTTTATGGCCATTAACTTGCAAATAAGCCTTAAAAATTGGGGCAATTGATTTTCAAGGTTCTACCATAGATTTGCATTGAGTTTGAGTTTGAATTAAAAATGTTTCCATGTTCGAAAGTTTGAATTCAAACCGAACAGGGGGTGTTCGGCTCATCACTATCCACTAGCAAAGACATGTGGCTGAGATGGCAGACTGGAACATAATGAAGAAGGGTGGAGCTATCTACACAGAGGAAAACATAAACTATGGGAAGAGGTGGAGACAATGCAAGAGACAGATAAAGCACATCAAATTAAAGGCATATCACAATGCATGTGTAACATGACAGTCAATAACTTGCAGTCAGCAAAGTACAAGACAGTAGTCAGGGTACAAGCCGTGGTCACAGAAATATAGAGCAGCAGTCAGAAGGGTCATAGGAAAGCCAGGTGAGTAACGCAGAATTGAAATCAGAATACAAGATCTTGGATGCAGGGAACAGCTGAAGATCACTCAGCACTGCAGGCCAGGGCATCTCAGCCTTAAATAGCCCATTTGGAGCAACAGTTTGCAATGGGCGCCCACGTACAACCGCTTGCATATCACTTGCCTGAACTTCCTTTGCAGTACAAGATCACAAGAGACAATACAGTCTCCAGCAGCTGTCAATCTACTAACTTGGAGAAGCGAAGAAGAAAGGGGGAGGAGAGGAGTGGCTTGCCCTGCTATACCTCTGTGTTTGTGGAAAAGCAAACATTTCCCAGCACATTTTTTTCCCTGCAAACCCGGGAGCCACCACTGGGAGGAGAGAGAGCCTGAAGAAGACAATGGGGGCCATTGGCTGATGCATAAGAATCTGGGCTGCCTAACAAAACTAAGGACTTTGAGATTATCTATCTTTTTTCTTTAAGACCATAAGAACATTAGTTAACATTATGTAATTCTACTGATTATATCACATAGAGAACTTTACTTTAAAAGTATATAGTTCCTAGAAATGTTTATTTGTGTACATTATTCAGAAAATTACTCAGTTCTAAGTGGAAAGCAAACATGAAAATGATATCTGCATTGTGGTGTACGTGTATTTTTCTGCTTCTGCTTCCTTGTCTGCTCAAGCTGCTTGTTTTACCTTCCACATTTTATCCATGGGTATAATTCCTTCCACATTTTATCCATGGGTATAATTCCTACTGCATCGTTCTTATTAAGACTAACAATATACGGAACACTTGTTAAAAATAAGGATACTGAGTAGCATTATCAGTTTGCTGCATCATATTGAATTTTTTTTCCACTACAATATTAATGGGGGGAAAACTTATTTTGTAAAGTTTACCCTGATCATCAGAAAGAGTACAGGAGGCTATTACCACCAAGAAGAAATCTGCTGTCAAGAAATTGCAATAAAGGAGTAAATTGAAAGTAGAACAGAAGGATTGTACAGTTATGCTGTGCCAGTTATCACACTGTTTCTTTACAGCAAGACTGATAAGAATCTACAAGCAAGAAGAGCCCAAGGGACTTCAACATGCCTAGTGAAAATTGGAAATCAATAGGAGTCTATAATCGCAAGCAAACTGCATCATTTTCATTAGGGTGAAAGATGACAGACATCACACTCTTTCTATAGAAATTGTAACACGCAGGGCATTTCAGGAAGCTTGCCTCCTCAGTCATCAACAATTCATCACAGCAGTGGAGGAGAAAATACCTGGCTTTTCTATAAAAGCTCCACTGATAAAATCAGCTGCCATGTCACATACCTTCCCTACCAATGCAGTTCATCTTATGATTATTGATGACTATCTGATCCTGGCTTTTCTAAGATGTTATGAGGGGGATGGGAAGGACAGACTGAAAATAATGTGGAAAATGTATTAATCAAAAGCACCAGCAAAAGTATTGGATATATTGTTTTTCCTTCAATAAAACAGGGACATTTCTAATGATTAGCTGAAGATTAAAAGGTGTTTGTTTGCAACATGCTTTTTATATTTTTAAAGATCTGTAGAGCTTGTGAACTGGGATTTTTGTGAGTTAAAAGACAGTTTATTCTGTTACAGGTGAAATCTTACATTTAAAGGAACATCGTTATTCAGGCGATTAAATGCCCCCATGCAACAAAATGCTCTCACCCCAGAGGTTAACAGAGGGCACCAAGAGGTGGTGTTCTGTATGTTAGTATGGATTGTATAAAGGTCTAAAACTTGCACCTTTCACCCGCTTCTGTTGAATAGTGAGGCTCAATTGATGGATGTGGGTAGTGTGGTGGAGATGGAGTCAATAGTTGAAGGTTATCATTATCACAGAGCACCCTAGGATTCAAGGTTCCAGAGATGCTGTTCTTAACTTTTTTGATTACGTTATTTTGTTTACTCTGGGCATATTAAATACATTTCTAAATATAAAACTTGTCTTTATATTAGCTTCCTGTAACTCTGCTGCATGGCACTCTAGAAGATTGATTACATTATTAAGGAGCAAAGTACTTACCTCATAAGTGGGACACTGCTCCTCATCAACATGGATCCTTAAACAAGTTTTACAGTTTATATATTGTGGCAGTGCAAGGCAATGCCATGGTGTAGTTTGGCAACTATGGCACCCAGGACTCTCAGGGAGGAAGGAAGAACCTGGCTGTTCAGATTTTTCCAGGTTTTCATTATTGTGGCTGGGATCTGGAGCTCTGGAGATTTCTTAGAGCTCTGCGTGGGATGAAATCTCCAGTCCTGGGGCCAGGGGTTGCCAATGACCAGCCTGGGCTGATCAGGTGGCTGAGAGCAGTCTCATTAAGAAGCCAGCCCAGAGCTCAGGGGAGAGTTGTGGGTGTGCATGGGGCACATGGCCACAGGCAGACTCTGCTGTGTGCGCAAACACAAGTGACACAGCCAGGAAAACTGGAGAGGTCAAGAGGGTTGGGGATTCTAAGATACCTGCTAGAGAGACTGAGAGGGAGAGTGACCCATGAGGGGTGAATACTGAACCGCTTTGAGCTGAGGGAAGCTGCTGAGCAATGCTGAGGACTGTATTGACATAGAAATACGGTAAAGTACGGGGATTATCACACTGGAAGTGTGTGGGGCAGCCAGATGTAAGTGAGACCAAAATACAACATTTTGATAAAAGTCCAATGAACTGTTCTGTTTAATTCATGCTGAAGAAAAGTAAGTTATTTTGTGAAGTTCATGGATTGTTGACCTTTGAATGAATAAAGACTTTCCTTTTATGTTAAAGTCGGCTTCAGGAGTGGTGACTTAGCGCTCACCATTGAGCTATATTCCCCAAAATATCACTTTAGATATATATATATATATATACACACACACAAAGTATATATAACTGTATATGACACAAATTATGCCACATCATACCTGCATGCCTGTATTAAAACTAGAGACACGCCAATACTGTTTTTTAGGTATCGAGTACGAGTACCAATATTTATATTTCAGTACTCGCCGATACCAAGTACTGATACCGGTACTTCCGCTAGCATGGAGCCAGATTCCCAGGCAATCAAGAAGTCGGTCATTACCAGCCGCCCGGCTTCCTGATTGGAAGCCGGCTCCATGTTCCCTTGCGGCACTGCCAGTCAGAGGAAATCTCCCTCTGATTGGAAGGCGAATAAGAGTACTTGCCCAAATACTCGGTATCAGTACTTATACCGATACTAGTACCAGTATCGGTGTATCCTTAGTTAAAACAAATCTTTAGTTACTGGTATGTTAATCAAACAGATCCCACACAATGTCTCCTTAAAGTAGAACTCTGGCAGTTTAAACATCTTACCCTTGCAGTGGGGCTACCTCCGCACTGCAAGGGTTAACTGCTTGTTTTGTCTAGGGGACTCAAATAAAGCTGTATCATTCACCTGATCCTCAGTTATGAGGTAGTTATGAGGTTGACCCATGCACCCATGGTGCATGGGTCAAATTTAGTGGCATCAACAAGAGTTGGGTAACTTAACAATAACTTGCCTATTTGCATACCTAAATCATTTTTATATATTTGCAAGTACATATAAAGCTTTTATTTAGTACACTGGTAAACAATCTGGACAAGCTATGGATTCTTTTAGGCCCGGTTCACACCTGGGCGTTTTGTAGCGCGTTCCTACGCTCTGCAAAACGCTCAAACACCGAAATCCCATTATTTCCTATGGGTATGGTTCACACCTGGACGTATTACAGGCCGTAAGAACGCACTACAAAACGCCCTACGCCCAAAGAAGTACAGGAGCTTCTTTGGGGCGTATTTGGCGCGCGTATCCATTGGGATACAGCCAGGTAGCCCTCGGAAACGCGCTTTAGTCGCGCGGGTTATTTTTACCGCGAATCGCGGTAAAAACGCACGGCACGAAACGCGTGACAAACTCGTATATTCTATACGCCTAGGTGTGAACCCAGCCTTAGACTTCTTTGTTTATAGATTGAACTAAGAAACAATGAGAAAGAAGGCTGTGCGGATACTTTTTTGGATATAAGTAGTGCGTAGTGGTCCCAGCACGCCGCTTAAGGTGTAGTCGAGGTGTGTACCCCATGGACTAGTTCATTTTTATCTATAACCCCCACACTCAAAGATTGGGGTTTGTTCACTTCAATCAACCAATCACGTGCTAGCAAAAATCTTTTTTTTTAAATTTCCTCAAATATGGAAAGGAGACTTGCACTCTACTGTGCTTTGTATTGGTTCAATTAAGGGCTTTTTGGTTGCTTTAGCCCACCTCACTATAACCTGTCTGGTTTACTTTCTTGTTTATCATTTTTTTTTAAAGATTTGTTTCTGTAACTTTTTTGTTTCATAATTGATACTGAATAATATCACTATATAATATCACATATAGTTATTATTTCTAGCAGATGTATGTGCTTCTTTAGCAAACCCTCAAAAATAATTCCTAAAATAGAAATTAAACTTAAAGGTATGTAATAAATGGGTAAGACCCTCATCCCTCTATAAATATAGACACCACATTTGCTTTGCATCATTCCATTGGTACAACATCCCCTGTCCCAGAAGAGTTTACACTCACATTCCTACCACAGACTCTATATGTACAATCTCTAGGGCTTTTGGGGGCATTAGCTATTCAAGCACAAGAATATTTGGGGAATGAGGGAGGAAACCTAAGAAGGAAATACAAACAAAAATAGAAAGAGCATGCATGCATGCAGTGTCCATGAGAAGGTGTCATAAAGAAAATGTCTCCTCATCCTTCTTGGAACTCCTTAAAACATTGTCATTCCTCCAACATTCCTTAGTGATTTCTCCTCCAGACATGGACCAGTCACTTGGCCTCCTTACATCATCTTCTCACTTCTCCTTCTGACATGAGTTAGGTGTCACTTGTCTTTTTTAGATGTCACTTCTCCACACAGTGCTGGGCCAAGGTTATCCAGTGCTCAGGGCGAAGATGCAAAACTGTGCCCCCATCCCTGCCACAATGTATTACAGATAAGTCTATGTGTGCTTGATCATCTTCTTTAGTTGAGATCCTACTTCCAGCTGCAACCACACGTGTCTCATCATCATTGCATGGCTTTGGGTCAGTCAATCGAGTTTTACATGAACTCTGAAATAAGCAGTGACATCATAGTACCATCCTGCTGTGTGTTCTCTGCCTCCGCTGGTCTCCTTGGACTGATTGTGAATAGCAGCAGGCAGGGGTGTTGCCAGGATTCTAAAGCTATTGGGGCACCATGGGGAAAAGAAAGAAAATACCATTCTGTGGCAAACAGTGAGTGTCACCGAACTGCACTTAACAGTGGGGGTGGCTTAAAGGGGAATGGTTAAACAGAACATAAGCCACTTGATTTGTATACTGTACACAAATGCAGCAGTCCTTTTACCATTAATATATTCCTTAATTACAGTGCCACAAGTGACATTCTCACCGATGCACATAAATCTTAGTTCAGATGATCCATTTTTAAATACGATACTCCATTGAATATGCATTTCTGAAAACAGACTATAGACAGAGAGCTAACACTATGTCTGAAGCTTTTGGAAGTTGAGTACATTTTATTTACAAGGTTTAGTTCTGATACACAGATCCCCACCTGCTTTGCAATTGCTCCTTTAAATCCCTGAAGTCCTATGTTTATGTTGCAGCACAAGCATTTACAGTGAGGTTTGCAAGTCTCTAGAGCACTTTACTGAGGAATTCTTAATGTACTCTGTACTCTTCACCTTTTCAGCACTTAAAAATCACTCTCACTTGCTATTTGAAGCAACAAAAGTATTTCATAGAGAACCAGCAAAACAGAAGTATGACATCAAATCTGACCTTCTTTCTCTATGTTGATTGTTTTTACCCATAATAAGTGTGCAGAGCCAGTATGCTAAGCAGCTACTGCCAGCACTATGGACTGCTAGACACAGTGATGCATAAATTCCTCCTACATAATGATAGGTGGGACCCCATGGGTTTTTACTGAAAACACTGTGACCGGGATAGGTCTTCTTTGTCCCGATTTACATTTTTCAGGTCTAATTTTAAGTAATCATGCTAGTATTTTTCATTACCACTGCTTCTTTCTCTTCACTCTTGCACAGCTGTATTTATCCTCCCTGCTTCTACTGGCTTCAGCTCCACTGTACTTTCATTTGTTTTTACTGCCTCCTGTCCCAGTGTGCTTGTCTTCCCTTCTTTTTAGCCCTGTTTCTCTTCCCTTCTGCTAATTTGCACTTCTCTTCCCTCCTGATCAACTCTGTTTCTGCCTGTTGCTTAGGTCTCCTGCTTAGCTCCCCTTCTCACGTATTATCTGCCACAGCTCCCCTTCCTTTCCATCTCAGTTCTTTTGCTTCAGCCTCCTGTGATACACTTTAGTTAATACTACCTCTTTCTTTCACAACTTCAGCTGCTGCCACCACCTCCATTAACTGCCTCAGCTCTACATCTCCTGCCACTAGATCACATGGCTTGCCATTAATAAAGGATACTGTAAGCCAATATAAGATGTGGTCTCCAGCATACGGACGATAGTGTCCTATGCAGATAGAAGTAATAAAATATATGGTTTACAAAAGGCTGGCAGTTGCTGCTGAGTGGAGGTAGCACTGGACAGGTGATACTGAGAAGGATGAGTTACACATGACCCATGTCAGTTGCAAAAGGGATGAGGTGGTGTGTCCTAAAATTAATGAATTACATGCAAACAGTGTCAATGATGGGGAGAGGAGAACTGGATGGGGGGAAGAGAGGCATTTTCCAACTAGGTCTGCACAAATAATATACAGGGGCGTCCCGAGGCTGGGTGACACCCGGAGCGGTAACCGAGTGTCACCCCGCCGAGACGTCACTGCACATGCGCATGACGTCACCACACGCGTGCACGATGACATCATCGCGCAAGCGCGGCAGTATTCTGATACCTGCCAGCGGCCATCTTGGTGATGGACGCCGGCAGAGAGAGGAGGGGACAGTCACCCGGCAGGATAAGGTATGCCACCGGGTCCCCTCCTCTCTCCTGATACTGTCGGGTGTTCGGTCCATGACCGAGCGCCCGACTTTTCAGAGGGGGGTGACACCAAAATGACTGTGAGTCATTTTG
>NW_017306843.1:247640-267621 GCF_000935625.1 Nanorana parkeri | reverse complement strand
CACATGGTATCCCCCCGACTATACCGTGTTGCTGAGTCGGGGTGATACCATGTGGGTTAACAGACAGTGTGACCTCTTGTTTGTTGCTAAAGCCTGATGAAAACATTTGCTTGTGAGTACATTTATTCCTTGTTTTATTCATCCTAATAAACAATTTTACACACGGAGGTGGCACTCTGTTCCCTTTTGTTTTCTTTGGACTTCAATAAGAGCAGGACCCGCAGTTATTGACACTTGCATTCACTCTGTTTTGGCCATGAAGACTACCTAAGCTTCTGTCCACCAAAGATTTGTTGCAGCTGAGGAGGAAAGATATTTATCTATATGTACAGAGACTTGATTTATTGGCCTGAAGATTACGTGCCAGGTGTTCGGGGAAATTGCAGCATTCTCCTAACAGAATCAGTTCCTGCATCTGGCAAGTTTTTACTTTTGCTACAGCTCACAATTTTTCTTCAGTTTACGCCTGACACTTTTTAATGTTCCTCAAATCAGGGATAGAATCAAGACTTGTCTACTGCTCCTTCAAATTATACATTTCAGTTGTTTTGGTCTTGACAGATGTTCAGTTGGCAGTCCATCTGTTGATTTTTCAGTTCACTATTGTACTCCTGAAAACTCACTGAAAAGTTCTATTTCCCCTCCAATGGTGTCACCCGGGTGCGGGCCGCATCCCCCGCACCCCCCTTGTGACGCCACTGATAATATATACTGGACTTCAATAAGATTTTCTTTAACTCTTGGCGCTAATGGCTGCCAGCTGAACAATCCACTTGCTGTTGCATACTCAAAGTTTTCAACAGTTAATCACAGTTTTTCACACAGACTTGAGGGGCTGCTCATCCAAGGCTCTGGGGCGTCCACCACGAACATAGAAAACAAAAGGGAACAGAGTGCCACCTCCGTGTGTAAAATCGTTTATTAGGATGAATAAAACAAGGGATAAATGTACTCACAAGCAAACGTTTTCATCAGGCTTTAGCAACAGACAAGAGGCCACAATGTCTGTTAACCCACATGGTATCACCCCGACTATACCGTGTTGCTTAGTCGGGGGGATACCATGTGGGTTAACAGACAGTGTGACCTCTTGTTTGTTGCTAAAGCCTGATGAAAACATTTGCTTGTGAGTACATTTATTCCTTGTTTTATTCATCCTAATAAACAATTTTACACACGGAGGTGGCACTCTGTTCCCTTTTGTTTTCTTTGGACTTCAATAAGAGCAGGACCCGCAGTTATTGACACTTGCATTCACTCTGTTTTGGCCATGAAGACTACCTAAGCTTCTGTCCACCAAAGATTTGTTGCAGCTGAGGAGGAAAGATATTTATCTATATGTACAGAGACTTGATTTATTGGCCTGAAGATTACGTGCCAGGTGTTCGGGGAAATTGCAGCATTCTCCTAACAGAATCAGTTCCTGCATCTGGCAAGTTTTTACTTTTGCTACAGCTCACAATTTTTCTTCAGTTTACGCCTGACACTTTTTAATGTTCCTCAAATCAGGGATAGAATCAAGACTTGTCTACTGCTCCTTCAAATTATACATTTCAGTTGTTTTGGTCTTGACAGATGTTCAGTTGGCAGTCCATCTGTTGATTTTTCAGTTCACTATTGTACTCCTGAAAACTCACTGAAAAGTTCTATTTGTTGCTGGTGTAAACTATTCTGAATATTTTATATTTCATATGCTTTTTCTTATGTGGTTTCTGACTTTAAAGGTAGCATTTTCATCTAGAGGCAATTATGTCAGTACACAGGGTTTCAGAATTTCAAGCACTAATCATTTCAGAACCTGTTTCTATTCCGAGGACCAGGTCTCTACCAAATACTGAGTTTGGTTGACAGACTGTTAGGGAACCAAAAAACCAGACAGAAATGTAAAGTGCAGGTTTAAAAGATAAAAGAAGTTTATTGAAAACAACAATAAACATAAATGTAAAAAAACAATAGAGAAAGTCCAGGATGTCATCAGTGCCAAGACAGAAGTCAGATGCCAAAGCAGGTAGTCAGCCGAACCAGGTCAGGGAACAGTGAGAGCAGGATGAACGGACACAAGGCCAGAGTAAGGAAGCAGGAGATCAGTCAGCCAGAGCCAGGGTCATATACGGAGAACAAATGCAAGGATGGATACTGAATGGACAAGCAGATGGTTAAATAGTGAGCTGGTGTTTGCATCATCACTCTGAGAAAGGAATTTGTCAACTTTTGTTAGTAGTTGCAGAATTATGATGTTTACAGGTTTGGTCATAAGAGGGTGCCAAAGAAGAGCATAAGTGCCAAACATATTGCAAAACGAGTCATGCTGCAGCTGACTGGAGGAGGAAGGGTAAGAAACCCGGACACAGACTGGGTGGGGAATCATCCCGTAGGTGCTATATAAACCAGCAGGCGAGTTCTGGAAATGCCTATATCTCCCATTCCTGCAATAGTCTTGGTAGTAAGGAAGGAGAGACCACATGCTAGTATAACCACATGTAGCAGATCTGCTTTGCTGCTGATCTGTGAAACAGATCAAGTGTTATTAAAAGAGACCATGGTCAAACATTAGTCCAAATCCATCCATTTCCCCACCCACTACTACTATTTGTTTTTCACATTATTTACAGTTGTGGATGCCAAAGCAAAAAGTCTTCCATGCAGCTTACTTTGTTGTGGCGATCGCATAGAGAACAAGCAAATCAAAGTTCATGATTATTTTTTGATGGCCAAAGCAGACATTACCCCCTTGCCTGACAAAAAAAATAAAGAATTTGATGAAAATGTGCCCGCTGACTTTGCTTAAAGAATCCAATGCTTGTGGCAGAATCATCTTTTTTGTTGTGAAAAAGGAAACAAATATTTAATATCTGTTTATGCAGGTCATTGTCCTCCGTATATTGTAAAGCACTGCACAAACTGTTGGCTATATATAAATCCTATGTAATAATAATAATAATAATTGTGTAAGGCTTAAGTGTGTTTAGACAACTACTATATAACTTATTGTTTTGTGAACAGTTTATAAATAGGTATATACATTTTTCTCTTGCACTGCTCAGTCATACTGACTATTTTCATTTACTTTTAGTTATGACATAAATAATTTCTAAATGTAAAAAAAAAAAGATACCACAGGGGATACAACAGTGTAAAATTGCCCAGCAGCAGGACAGTTTTAATTGTGGATAACAGGCCTAACTGGTGTATGCCTAACATTTATTTTTACTCTGGAGATAGGGGGGTGCACACTGTTCTTGCCTTTTTGTTTTCTTTAATATGATAGAAATAAAAATCTCCTAGGCAGAATGTCTAAGTTACTGTCTAAAAAAAGAATAAAGGGAAAAGACCCTGTTTAATAAAAGCTCAGGTGTTGACAATTAAAGTTCTGGCTATCAATCAGTTGCTGCAGACAGATATTGGTCCTCAAATTGATTTTTTGGGGTACAAATCTATGCACAGAAACATATAAGAAAAACAAGCACTCCAAAGAACTCAAGCATAGTTTGCTAAAACAGATGGCAACCCAACTACTAAAATGTCATTTAAGCCTTAACAGCTGGTGATACCTTTATGAAGGACCGTGTGTTATGGGGTGACAATGCTCTGCCCCTTTTACCCTCAATTTCCTGCCTGCAAATCACCCTGTCACATGCCTTCCCAAAGGAAAAAAATATTCTTCTGTGCGGATGCACTTTGCCTTGGAGTATTACACTTTTTTTTTTTTTTACAAAAAAAGGCCTTTAAAAACAACTTGCACTCAGCAACAATGCCCTGTGGAAATACACACGCAGCCAGTTAGCAGTGAAGTACATATTTACTCAGGTACAGGCTATGAAAAAAACTAATTGCAGCCAACAAAAAATAGAAATCATGTCCGTTTAAAATACACACTCAGTCTGTTATGATTGTAGACAATGCATGTGGAGAGACCTGAAAGCAGCTGCCGGATACGCATCAGCATTCAGCAATGTTAAGATGTAAAAATCCTTCCCCCACCCCAAATTCCCCAAGATACAAAGAAGGGAATTTATCAAAACTGGAGCATACAAAAACTGGAGCAGCTGCACATGGCAACCAATCAGCTTCTCTATTTCATTTTCAAATCTTAACTGAACAAACTGAAGAGAAATGCTGATTGGTTGCCATGCACAGCTGCTCCAGTTTTTGTACGCTCCAGTTTTGACAAAATCTCCCCATAGCGTTTTGCCACATAGGGACATTCAGTGAAGGGTTTTCATCTAGTTGCCTAGTGCCTACACCAATCTGTCTCTTTGCACTTTATCAGCAACAATCTCTACGCTTTCCCTATCACAGCTAAGCACATATTCGATATGGCTGCTGGGAACCCTTTCTTTTTATAGTGAGGGCCTGGCATGTAACAAATCCCCTATTAATGGCCATTTCTAATTTGCCTGACCTGAGTTCAGGGGCCAGGTAGTGTATTAATGATAGTCAGTTGCTATGGTGGTGAAGAGCCACATTAGTTCACTGTACTCACAAAGTGTGAATGGGTTAGGTTCGCTGCAAAAATAAACTTGACCCTAACCTGAAGCTCATCCCTACTTTAGATCAACTGTGTAAAGATGTAACAGAGATTAGGATGGGTGGAGGGGATTATTGTAGTCCTTGTACTTGTACTACTGCCTTGTACTATTTCTAATGTTTTTCGGAAGTGTTTAAATATAAACATAAACAAAATGAGTAGAGTTTGCAAAACATAAAAATAGTAATTTACAGGACTACCAATACAGGAAACCTGTGATCATTTCAAGTAGCCAATCAGTTTAAAAACAAGGTCCCAAATCCAAGCATATTTATGCAACACAAATGCCAATTTACTCATATTTACCTTTTTGTTTTTGTAAGCTTTTATGTTCCATAGGCTTTGTTAGAAGCATTATTTTTTACTTCTTTTATCAAATATATTTTATTCTACTGTAAAAAACCTCCAAATTATAGAATCATACAAGCATACTGTAGAAAATTGATGGCATAAAAAGACCAAGTGGCCAATTGAGTCTGCCTCTTTTATTTTGTTTTGTTTTGTTTTGTCTTTTTTTTTTCTCAACCTTTTTGCCTGAGTATGGAATGATAAATGAGTGTAGAATTTTAAATGCATGCTAGCACAGGTTATCAAGTCAATCATTTATTTTCTACCTATCACTTTTATCACGCCAATATATATTTTTCTGTATAAATGTAGAGCCAGCCAAATTTTACTTAGTTCATTAAAACTCTATTTTAATAAACACCACTTAAAACACATGTATAAATCATGCACATAGCTAAAAGTGACCCTAAAAAAAAATATTCTAAAGACTGTGCAAATACTATATATACACATCAAAATAAATTCCAATAATAATAACAATGTGTGTATAATAAAGTGCAAACAGTGCTAAAAGCAAATATACATATGTCCACATTTTTACAAAAATTATAATATTGTGAGGTTGTTTCAGTTTTGTTGTCCATGGCAACCTTTAATCAAACTTATAAAGTGATCAAAGTGATAGTCCCCAGTTTAAATTTTCAAACTAAAATATAAATCGGGCTAATAGCATTCATCCAGTGTGTTAACAAAAATACAATATTGTGCAATTGCTGCTGTCCATACCAACCATCAATTCAAAATAAAATGATAGTCTTGAATTTTAATACCTTCCACTGTAATCTCCCAACAAAACCATGCTTGTACTCCCAAAACTTTGAAACAGTGATGTAAGTCTCCCACAGTGCCCTTGACCAAACACAAATGACCCTAAACTCAGGAGTAAGCCACATTTTTGTTAATAGGTACTTGAATGCATTTTTAAGATTGAACTCCTGTGTTTAGTGTCACTTTAAGCATACAAGGCCTTAAAGCTCTTTCTCCAATTTGCAGAATGAGATACGCTCCCACCACAGCTTCCACTCCTCCAATACTTCCAAACAGATTCTATATTATAATCCCTGCTCCTGGCAGTTAGACAGAGAAAACAGAGCATGACAGTTTATAGATGGTACTTCCTAAAGAGGCCTGCAGTACAATTCTAAGCAAAGAGAAAAAATGAAATATTATATTGTGAATTTTAAATAAACAGGTTTATTGACTAGTCAGATGAATGAAAATCATCAGCAAATCCTCACTAGGACATTCATCATAAAAATCATTATCACAGTCTACTAAAGACATCTTTGAAATAAATTGGCAAACCTTGCCAGCTATGGACCACTCATTGCTATTATTGGTACAATTTCCATGCTTGATAAAACAGCCTCAAAGGATAACTGAATCTAAATAAGGTTCTCTCGTGGGATTGTCTTATTATTTAAGTTATTATTTAAATGTAATGCTCCTAGATATTAAAATGTAATAAGCAATATGCAAATTAAATATTCATGCAAATTATCTTCTGCTAGTTTTTACTTTAAATTCATTTTCACACAGAATCACAGAAATTTCTTCTCATACAGCTATTAGTCTGGGCTACAGAATGAATACTTGTCCTTAAACACAACCCTTACTGAAATATGTTCATGCATTCAATATTGAGGTGATATATTATACATTTTATACTTACCTAAGTCAACCTGTGTGCACTTTCAGAACACGATGATATTCAGAAGAATTATAAATTAAAATAAGCTTTCTTAGCATGTGATTAGATGATTGAAGAGTGTACAAACCATCCTCCACGCCTCTCTTGTGGTTTTGGAAATACCATTGAACTAACACAAAATATTCTGTGTTCTATTTCTTTGTGCACTATGATATCTAAAGTAATTAAATATTAAACAAAGGTTTTCCAAATGTGGGCTGATTTACAAAACAGTGTTGTCACTGACAGGGGTCCTTATCTACTGGGAACTGGTAAATGTAATTGTTAGAAGTGTGTACCTGGGCTCCATGGAGGTGTCCAGTGTGAAATTGAGTCATTGGGTGATACTGGATATCCAGGAGTCAATGAGTACAAGAATGCTGTGGAAGCACTGGAGTCACAAGAAGCTGTGAAGTCTGTAAGTGACAAAGGATGTACTTGGGGTCGCTGGAGAAGCTCCAGAGTCATGGAGTTACTCAGGCTGCTCTGGGGTCACTGAAGATACAGGAAGCTCAGGGGCCATAGAGTGGCACAGGATGCTCTGGAGACAGAGAAAGCTGGAGGAAGCAGGAGATGACACAGGGGTGCAGGAGACACTGGGGTCTCAGAGTCTCTTGAGGCATAAGAGTGCAGGAAACACGGGGGTTAAGGCAGTGTGGAGGGGTTACTAGGGTGACAGAAGACACAGGAGTGGCTGAAGCAAAAGAATGCTGATGTCACAAGAGTGCACAGGGACACAGTCTCTGTGGCACAAGGTTGAACAGTATGCCAGAGCACAGGAACACTGGGGTCACTGAAGAGCACAGAGGTGCAAGAGTCTCTGGAAGCACTAGGGTTCAGAGGTCATGGGAGGCACCAAGATGCAAGGGCCTCTGGAGGCACAGGGGTCACGCAGGAAGTGTGCACAGGGATGACAGTATTTGAAAGCATGGGATGCAGAGAGGCACAAGGGATGCTGGAGGAATATGGAGGGACTTGGCTTCAGGTGTAGTGACGCATTGTATGACCGCTGAGCAATGTGTTACCTTGTCCTTTAAGGAAGTGCCTGGGATCTGACTGGCTGCAGCACCGGTGGAACCCGGAAACTAGGGGTTGTGCACTGAGGAGAGGACCCAGCTCTGGAGTATAGGTGAGTGTGACAAGTGTACACAATACTGCAGAGTGGCAAATGGGTTATTATCAAGGTATTCATTAACATGCATTCTAAAAACAAAAGAAAAAGAAGGGCGCCCACCCTAGTGCAGATGATTTTTTATTTAAAAAAGACCCAAATATAGAGTGCAAGGGTACTCACAATGGTAGGTCAAACAAAGGCATGTATAGGTGGTTTCGAGGATACAGCAGTTTTCCGGTGTGAGGCTCAGGACTGCAGACGGGGAACAGGAACAGGTTCAGGACTGCAGATGGGTAACAAGGTTCGGGTAACAGGGTTCAGGTAACAGGGCTCAGGACACGGGACTCAGTCATTGGAAGGCGACAAAATACTACACCCCTAGCAATCCTGTACACATACCACTTAGTATGAGGATCCGTTCACAGCGCTTGGGCTTCAATATATTTGTTTATTAACATGCATTCTATTTGAGTGGAAGGTCAATTTAGATCCACTGATAACTAAGATTTATGCATTACTCCAACTTTCCAGCCACTCGAATGTTGTTCAGATAAAATGGAAAATGTTTAGAGGTTCACAATTGAATGCAGCTCTTATTGTGTTCTCCTCTTTGTTCTCTCAACAATATGGTCTGTCTTGACGAATGTAAAAATCTGTTGTAGTTGATAGGCTAAAATGCTAATAGCAGAAGAAGGATACATTCTAGATTACGTAATCTGCACACATACAGGCAGGTTCAGTTACTCCACAATCTGTGGCACAGTTACAAAATCTATTTTCACCGTTTTTCTTGTGGCTGCTAATAGAATTTAGCTTAGGACCGCATTGTGCGATTTACTTTTAGACTTTGGCCAGGAGGTGTGATAACTCACTCTGAAAGCTGGATGAGCATCATGATTTGAACAAAATCACAGAAACATACTGCCAAAATGGTATCTAAAATGGGATGACAGAAACATATAGGGCTCAGTCAGACTTAACAGCTCCATTATGATATGTTAACACACATTATGCAAAACAAGTGGCTAACGCACGCATCAGTTCATAACCAGCTTTAAAGCAAGGTGCACATGGAAGGGATTTACACAATACAAAACCAAAATTTCACCGCACAATTACCAGCTAGCCTGCAATAAAACAAAACAAATTACACTGTCTAACGATTAGGGTTACAAACAGAGGTTTTAGTTGCACAACTTTTGCAAAACCACACTGCCTCGTCAAGGCCCCTTTGTGCAGTGTGGTCCTAACACTAGTTTATGAGAGCCTCCATCTTGGAGTATATATAGCAAAGGATGAATTGGGTGCAGGTTTACCACTGAGGGATTCAGCTGCCGTTGTGGTGTGCTGGGCTTCTGGTATGTTCCTATGTCTTTAGGAAGGTTGGGCTACCTCCTGGCATACCTGCACCCAATTCATTCATTGCTATATATGCTCCAAGATGGAAGCTCTCAAAGATTAGAGTTAGAACCACACTACACAGAGGGGCCTTGATGAGGCAATGTGGCTTCCACAAATTTTACAGAAGTTGTGCAACTAGAACCTCTGTTTTTAACTCTAATAGACAGTGTACTTATTTCTATTTTTTGCAGACTGACTGGTAAGTGTGCTTGGCTGGTAAATTATCCCTGGCAGACTGTAAAAGACTGTAATAGCTGCAGCTACTGTATATCTGGCTGTATATCTGCAGTGTGAGATCTAAGGCACTGCTGTCTCTACCTGCTGTGAGATTTGGATATGGACTGTACCTCTCAATGTTTTTCTTGCTGTAGACTCTATTATGTGGAAGCAAAAGCCCTGCCTTTTCCAAGATGGCTGCCTCCACACAGACATAAGCAGAACAAAGCATGATAAGTCAGTAATGGGGAACAATCAGCTTCAGTGATACTATAGGCAATACTGATGACTAGTCCTTTGCTCGCCCCCTGCCTTTTTTTGGCACAGTTTCCAGAGTTTAGTTCCTTGTTTAATTGAGTTTTACCCTTTCTTGGGCTGCTCAAAGACTGTGGGCTCAGTTCCCTATGCTATGTTGTGTGCAAAAGGGACATTATTTTTTAAATGAGAGTTGAAAAGAACAGCAAAATGGCTAAAAATGAATAGTATAGCAGAAAATATACATGCCTTATAGCTTAGTGAATTAAGCCTGATGTCCGCATTTAACACTGAGCTCACAGGGCATCTGCTGTGGGCATACTGTTTCACAATGAATGTATACTGAGAGAGAAACTTGCAGTGCTGATACCAGCCTATATGTATTTCACCTCTGGATAGGTGCTTCAAGTAATGGGTCTCAAACAACCAATATACATATATTTTTGGCCCTTTCTTGAAGCACACATGCACTGCTAAAGGGCATAAAGACTGACAATTATGCTAAAAAAAAAAAAACTAAAACACTTTTTTGTTTAATTTATACTGGCCTATATGCTTGATATCTTTAGGGGAAATACACGGGGATGGACTCCGATCATTTGCACAGTACACCTTGTTGGTAGTTGCTTGCGTTTGCCTTCCAGATGAAAATGTACCATGGTGCCACAGTTATTGGTGTGCACGGTGAAAGGTGCACATTCCAAATGGTTTATTATGACACATTTTTTCATATAATTCAGCATTAGTGTACCCTATTTTGGAGTGCTCATGTGAGTTGAGCCTCTCCTTGCAGCCATTACATCACCATGCTGCAACACCACCTGGAATCTTGAGCCTCTGCTGAGTGAAGGGCTTTACCTTCTAGTTTCCTGTAGTCCTTTAGTACCTCCATCTAAAAGGGCTTTAGCTTGTAAGGGAAACACCCTACCAGGACTACTTTTCCCCAAGGGTGTATAACTTACATACTCTTGCATCTATTAAGAAATGCAGGTCCAGACTTGAATGCTTTATTTGAACTTGGTTCAACAGGGGAACAAAGTAGGTGCAATACCCAAAACACACAGCTACAACTCCTTGGCTACCAGTTGCTGGCTGGGTTACAGCATTCAGAAGCATTATGCAGAACGCCTTCTGGTGGACATAACCCTACAAAACAAAGGGTTTAAGTGTAACTATGTTGCAGTTATGACTATAGTTTATTTTAAATGCTTAAAAAAGTCAATATTGGAAGAGCAAAACCCTGTGAAGAGGACAGGAGCAGCTTATAGGATGAACTGCTGGTGGAATGAATTTCTTTAACATTTGCTAATCTACACATAAGGAATTTTGGCAGAGGCCTTTTGATCTGCAAACTTTCCATTAGCTAACAAAGTGTACAATAATCTGTAAAATATGCACAGTTTTATTTAACATCACAGTGAGTGCTGTTGTGATTTGGATCTAT
Organism: Nanorana parkeri; assembly: GCF_000935625.1. Lineage (NCBI taxonomy): Eukaryota > Metazoa > Chordata > Amphibia > Anura > Dicroglossidae > Nanorana > Nanorana parkeri. Next base: position 256,625 of record NW_017306843.1, on the reverse strand, counting down.
TGCCTCTGAATATTGTATGAGACTGACAAACACTTGTCATTTAAAGACCACACGGAGCCATTTAGTTTTCAGTTTAGACATAACAACACATTATGCAAATTAAATTTCCAAGGAAAGTTAGAGGCTTTTATGATATATATTGCCAAATGCAAGCAACTAATACATTAACATGTTATACTTTAATATAGATTGTAAGACAAAAAGGCAGTATGTTCATAGACTCACTCAGTATGCCTTCTGCACCAGCCACTTTAATGCTTGCTCCTAGTAACAGCATTAATGGGCTTGTTTAAAGAATATGTCTAAATTGTACTTAAATGAAAATATAGTAATTTTTACCAAGAAATGCACATGCTAATTTTCTTTTAACAGATGCATATTATCATAATCAGTTCATTTTTGCCTATATTTCTTTACAAACACATTTAAAATAGTTTGTTGGAAACCTTTATTGTAACTAATGCAACAAATTGTATTATCTATTCATGAGATGCAAGCAAATTGGGGGAGAAAAGCAAATAAAAATGAAGCGGCAAAAAATACCATTTCGTTAATGTAAATACTTTATCTTAATAAGAGGTCTTCAGTAATTTCTTCTCCAAAAGCAAAACTGAAGCTGATCGCTTTAGCTGGTTTCTACTAGCACAGCAATACAGCTGATTGGAGAACTATAATGGTAAATTACAGTATATCTGAAGCATAAACTAGTTTTACATTTTGGATGAAGTAGGGTATGGATACAATTCCTATCAGGGTTTCTTTTTGCCATCCATGTTCCATTGGAGACATTTCCCTTCATTTCTAGTTCTGTAGAAAAAAGAGTGAGATACATCTCTACAAAGTGAGCAAAATTCCTTCCTAGACCCAGTACAAGTCCCCCTATTGAAAGACATCCTTTGTATTAATTTTCTGGCGACAATTCAAACTTCTGGATCTTCCCCCACTTTTTTTTAGAAGTTCATATGGTTCACAGTAGAATACATTAAGGGACTGTTGAGGCTCACTCCATGGGCACTTTGTGTTCAAGTGCCTTTTATGCTAATAAAAGGTGAGCTACAACAGAACTGCAGGAAATTTGTTAACTGATTTGTGTTACTCAGTTTGAATTGTAAAAGGAATGTGATGAGGATTTGATATAGTGGATTAGGGGGTTAAGCAACTATATATTCTGTTTTTATATTAAAGTCGAACTCCAGCCAGGTTGAATAATTATTATTATAAAGGTGGTTCCTTACCTGTACCTGCTCTTTTGTGTTTAAATTACAGTTTCCATTCTTTATTCATCCTCCAACATGTCCCTTAGGCTGTTTTCACACCTGAGCGTACGGAATATGCACATTTGCCACGCGTTTTTACAGCAATTTGCGGTAAAAGAAACGTGCAACAAACGCGCGTTTACGAGGGCTATCCGGTTGTATCCTAATGGATACGCACGGAAAATACGCCCCACAGAAGCTCCTGTACTTCTTTGGGCGTAGGGCGTTTTTTAGCGCATTCCTACGCGCTGAAATACGCCCAGGTGGGAACCATTTATTGGTTTTCACATGTTGAGCGTTTTACAGCTCGTAGGAACGCGCTGGAAAACGCCCAGGTGTGAACCAGGCCTTATTCCTCTGTTTCAAGAGAGTTCTGTTTTACGTGACTGCTGTTTTCTCCCTATGGAGAAATGGCTCTCCCAGGGATCACAACCTCCTACATGTAGTTTACTGCAGAAGCAGTGACATGGTAACATCACCGCTTCCTTCTGTGGGTGGGTGTGATCTCTGCAGAACTCAATCATGACCCACCCACAGACATTGATTGGCAGCAATCATAATAACTATGTAGTTTGCACAGCCTTAGTTCCCCCTTTGAAAGTGACATGGGGCTCCAGCACTTATCCTCCCCCCAGAGGCCAGGAACCGCACAGTTTCCATAGAGAGATGATATCACAGACAATAAAATGACGATTCATTCTAAAAGTAAGACATTAATTCAAAAACTTTACCAGTGATTTAATAAACACATCTTCAGTCACGTCGTCCAGCGATGTAGATCCTCGACAATCACGATGCCGCTGTTCTCCTGAATGCATTCAAAGGGGGCGAGTGAGTGATGCTGTTGCGGGACTTGTTCCGCCCCTTTGATTACATTCAGTGACAGCTCTCTGTCATGACTCGCTCTGCCCCTTTGTTTACATTCAGGATATGAATGTTTACATCACTGGACATCGCTGGATGACGTGATTGATGATGGATTTACACTGTGGGACTTCTTTTTTTTTTACTGTGGGCTGTGTTTTTTTTACTAGTGAAGGATTTTACAAACTGGTGTGGTGTGTTTATTTACAATGTACTGTGTATTTGGTGAATGAGTATGGTTTATAAAAGGGGCATCCAGATTCAGATAAGCCCCTCCTGCCTGCAGACTCCCACAACTACTGGCCAGGGTTGTGGGGAAGAAGTCCTTGTCCTCATCAACATAGGGACAAGATCCGAATCCGAATAACGAAATTAATTGGCTTTCGGACCTGAATCCCGAAAAACAAAAGAGCGAAAAATCCAAAACAAAACTAATTTTTGGCCGGCTTACATGTCTATTTGTCACCACCCCTTGGTTATCTTTACTTGGATGTTGCCTCTGTTTATGTTTTCTGGGGTTTCAGGCTCTCTGTAATGTGATACACATTTTGCCATCCTGCCTCCCCATATTGCATTATTGCTATGCCATGTAATTTGAAGATTTTCTCCTGGAACACCAGAGGGTTGGGCTCTCCCCTTAAATGATCTTTGGTCTTTAATTTCTTGAAAGCGCACAAACCGCACATTTGTATGTCTCCAAGGAATCCGCCTTGTGGGCTCCACAATTAATGCCCTTAAAAAACACTGGATTGCTCAAGCGTTTCAGGCCACCCATTCCTCTTATTGTAGAGGGGTGTCCATTCTTATAGTAAACACCCTACAAGCTATAGTTCTACACCTCAAAACTGACCCCTAGGGAGGTTTTGTTAAACTTAAATTGCGTATTTTGGACAATACTTTAGACCCTATATTGGTAGGATTTGTGTGTCTCCCCACGAACATATGGATGCTTTTGTAACTTTCTAATCTTCTCTCTACTCTTCTACAGCCCATTACTCAGAGTCCCACTTATCTGCCTACTAGCTGATATCCCCTTACCCAGCTTAACACCCCAAATGCGGGAGGAACTGGAGGCCTCTCTTACCAACGCTGAGATAGAATTGTCCATCTCCAGCTTACCTGTTCATAAAACTCCTGGTTTAGATGGTTTTCCAACAGATTGGTATAATCACTTTAGACAGTTGGTCAGCCTGTATATGTTGGATACCTTTTTTGCTGCATTGGTGTCTGGGATTTTTCCTTCCTCCATGTCCCAATTGTATTAATTTAAAAACAAATAAAGACCCTAGCAAGCTCTTAGGATTTACAAAGCCATTTCCCATTTGATCAATGGTGACCAAACTGGGTTAATTCTGGGTAAATCTACCAGAATTAATACAAGGAGACTTTTTCATAACCTCCAGTACCCATATCTATGTTCTGACACCAGGGTAGTGATATCACTAGACACACATAGGGCTTTTGATAGGTTTGAGTGACTCTATCTCCTCCCAGGTTCTACATGCTTTTGGATTTGGCCCACATATTATAAGATGTGTGAAACTCTTGTATACAGGGCCTATAGTCAGGGTTAAGGTGAACAACTTGATCTCATCACAGTTTATTATATGTCATGGTACCCATCAGGGGTATCCATTGTCTCCATTGCTCTTTGCCCTGGCCCCTAGCTGCTATTATCTACTTTCCATCTACTATTGCTGGTTTGCTGATTGGTACCCTTTAAGAAAGAGTATCCTTATATGTCGATGACACTTTGATATATTTGATGGATCCAAATGTCTAGCTGGTTTGTTATTCATTGTTGAGGAGTTTGGGGCCTATACTGCTTTCAGGGTCAACTAGGATAAATCTAACTTATTCCAAATTGATGAGTTTGATGCCCAACTTGATTCTTCCGGCTTCCCAACTTAAACTGATGTTAAAGTCTTGCAGTTTAAAAAAAATCAATGCAGCTGTATGAGACTTACTGTAGTCTATGTGTCCTTCTTCATTCTGTGCAGCCGTTTCTTTAAATCTTCTTTCTTCTTACTGCTGTCCGGGACTTCTGTTCTGAGGGTGAGTCCATTCTCTTGCTGATGGACTCCCACCCTGCATTCAGCGGCATGGCAGATGCACAGGCAGCCCGATGTCTGGAGGCGCCTCCTCTTTTGATTGACAGGCGCTCTCAGAACAGATTTTTTTTTTTTAACTGTGAGAGTTTAATATCACTTTAATGTTGTGAACATGTTTCTATATTTGGGGATACAAGTTGTGTTGCCTATACAATCTTATGTCACTAACAGTTTACAGCCCTCATTTCTGATTTTCAACAGAGGAACTTAACAAATGTTCCAACCTTCCTCTGGACCTCATTGGCAGAGTCAACCTTTTAAAAATGATCTTTCTCCCCAAATTGTTATATATCTTAGCAAATTCCCAATGTTGTATCCCTCTGCATATATTTAGGACAATAGACTTCATTTGTAACACCTTTCTCTGGCAGGGTAGACACCCCACAATAGCACTGGCAACTCTACAGCTTCCCACCCATTTGGCAGGCCTGGCCTTTCCAAATTTCTATCTTTATTATTTGGCAGCCCAGCTAGTATAATACCATGCTTGGCTTCTTTACTCCCCGGATGATGCCTGTGTCCCCACTGAAGCTGCAACACCTTCCTCATATGAATACCACCATACCTATTATATAGATGAGCAGTCCCTTCCAGTCCTGGTATGTCCCTGCTGAGCTCATCACTCTCTAATTTTGTTGAAGTCACAAGAAAGTTTTTTCGGGACCAGTGGTCCCAGTCAACCCTTTGTAGCTGAACCTCTCCCTGCCACACTTCTACTCCTTCCTGGATAGTAAATACCGGTTCTCCTTGGGTGTCAGACAAGTGGTCCATCTGTTCTCTCAAGTGGAATTTAAGACTTTTCTACAATTTTAGAGGTAATTTGGGCTTCCCTCCCACTATACTGTATGTCTTGTTATCTGCAACTTCGACATGCGGCACACTCTCAGTTTGGCACTACAGGTATAACTGTCTCCATGTGCCCACTTGAGCAGTTGCATGGAACATTGGGTGCTACTAAACTAATCTCTACTTATTATTCTGCTCTCTGTGCTGCCTTCAGTTCCAGATATCTAAAAGCCAAGAGTAGGTGGTCTGCTCCCCGTCTCCAGATCACGGAAAATGACTGGTCGAAATTTTAGCAAGCCTGTAATAACTCTGTCTTGTCCTCACAGGACAAGGTAATCCAACTGAAACTGTTCCATCAAACCCAAGCTATTCCAGTGTTTCTGAGGTTGTGGCAAGGAGGTGGATTTTCTTCATTGCCTCTGGGACTGTTATTTTGTTCATCTTTTGTGCTTTGGAGTTACCGATTTTATGCCCACAGCACTGGGACTGCCTTGTATCTTCCATCCTACAAATTGTACTTTACAAATTTGCTTGCTGTGAATCCTGGGAGATTTGCCAATTTCTAAGTATGCCAAGCCTCTTCTTTGTACCCTATATTTTTACTCTAGAAAAGGTATCCTTTTGACCTGCAAGGGTCCCTCAACACCCTCTTTGGAAAGCTGAAATAACTGTGTTAACACTAACCTCCCAATGTATGAAATAAGATATGAAATAAGGAAAAAAACACAGCTATTTGATAAGATATGGAGCCCATGGGTAGCTTCTTCTCAGACACTCTCCCCTCTGGTATTATCCTCCTCATTATGAAAAGTTTTGTTTCCTTCTAACTGCATTATACTCACCCTTGATGTAATATGTCTCTTTTCATGGCTCATTTTACGGCTATAAGTTGTAATCGTACGGTGCTTCTACTTTTCTGTATAAGTGAAAAAGTCTGTACCTTACTTTGTGTGTTCTGGATGTTCAGCTGTTTTTATTAATATTAATAAAACTCAATGAGATCAATGCAGGTCACTGCAAGGACACAACAATTGTTTTCTATGTGTCCCATTCACACCCCAACATGAGTGTGATGGACATCGTGCTGCACTGCGATAAAATCCAACATGTTGCACATTGTACACTCTACATAAAGTTTAAAAAAAATAAATAAACAGTGACAGCTCTGGCAGTGTGGGATACACTGCACACTGCCAGATCTGCCACAATGCACTAGTCTTTTCACTATAACGCAACCTATTAGTGTGAATGGGCCCTTAGTGAAATGATCAAGTGGTCTATTTTGTGTTTCTTTTCTCCAGTTTTTATAAATAGGTCCCTAAGTTGAAATAGCTAATTCCCACTTTGGTGAACATGGCTTGTAAACTCTAACTGACTATAAAATGTGAGCAAGGGCATTAGCTTCATTGCAATTTATAGAAACCAGGAAAAACATGTCTATTTTTGTTATGTGGCTAATGAGCTGTTGCTTTACAGGGTGGCAGCTTTTATCTTTCTTTGGGTCATCACATTTATAAGTTTGACTTTTATTAACTTGTTTGCTTCACAGAATTAATTTATACAAAGTTGCTAAAGCATCTTGTTCAATGTGTTTTTTTTTTTTTTAAGGATTGCCTTTTCAAATGGGGTTTTCATGTTCAGACAGCATTTTTATAAATTCCCTTTTCCAGGATTTAAACTTAGCTATTGTCTGCAGTTTACCTGCCTCCTTCTCCTTGTTCTTTACCATTAGGATTTATGGAACATTTTAATAACCAGGATTGTCTCTGCTCGAGAACATACAAAAGTGTTTCGCCTGTAAAAAAAACAACAAGTCAATGATTTCCAATGTCTTTTTGCTGCCTGGATATTTATGGTTAAAATATATACAAATATTTATAAGTTACAAATAATATTTGGAAAAAAAAGCTCAAAATGTTTAGGGATTATTTTAATTTCCCGTATGTGCAACCTTTTCAAGAAAATGAACATCATGTTAATTCCATCATTAATCTTTCACCTGAACATTATTGATGAGAAAATTAACACTGGAAACCCTAAAGCACTTCCATATGATCATAATATGCTATAATTCTATAATAACTGTATTTCACATATTAGCTTTCTTCAAGCAAAAACATACCTATCATCAATTATTAAGAGTCGGTTGTACCACAAAGAAAAGACAAAATAATACCTCCTGAATTTTATAGAGCAATACTAAATATCATAGAAGACAACACATACATTATTACAGCAGCTTTTCAAAAGCATCAGGGTAGCTATGTTTTCACTATTTCCTGCTGCAATGTTTATACAGATGTTCAAATTTTGACAAGTGATTTGTGATCATCTTTAAGACAAGATTGTAATTCATATATCACTTGAACATCACTAGCACCTGGAAGCCTGTAGGTCATATGCCAGTCATAAATTTCAAAAGGTTCAGCTACCCCCAACTCCATTAAAACAAAACAAGGAAACATTTTTGCTATAAACAGTGTTTAAGGTACATGTAAAACAAATAGAGAAACAGCGCCTTCTCCTAGTGTATTAATGTTATTTAGATAGAGCAATAAAAATAACATAAAAACTACTCACATAAAAGTATGTTGGAATAAGCAAAAAAAAGCAAAGCAGGTCCCAAAGAAGACCGGCTAGCTGACGCGTTTGGGGAAGCTTCCCCTTTCCTCAGAGCTCATGAGGAAGGGAGAAGCTCCCCCGAAACACATCACATTAGTGCTTCACTGCATTGCCATGCACATCCAATAGCAAGGTGCTTTGGGTGATAATCATAATGAATGGCTCTGCACCAACGTAACTAAGGTGTGTTGCCACATGTTACCGCAACAAAATAGTGTAAGTAGTGTACCCTTGATGTGACTTTCACACCAAATTCTATGTAATTATACAGATATGTGCACGTTAACTCTACTTGCTATGGAAGTCACAGCAAGTAGAGTTAAGAAGAACTCCAGGAAAACTTTTTCTTAACCCTTGCAGTGGGGCTAACATCCCCCCCCCTCCCCCCCGCAAGGTTAAGTGCTTGTTTTTGTCTAGGATAAAAAAAATCAAAGTTATACTCAACTAAAGCTTCGAGCCACCCAGCTGTCACAGCTCTCCCTACAGCCTGTCTCCTCCTGTGCTGCAGCATTGGAAAATTGCTCAGCAACCTCACGTCTATACACTGGGGGGAATTTATCAATACTGGAGCAGACAAAAACTGGAGCAGCTGTGCATGGCAACCAATCAGCTTCTCTCTTCAGTTAAGATTTGAAAATGAAAGAGAGAAGCTGATTGGTTGCCATGCACAGCTGCTCCAGTTTTTGTCTGCTCCAGTTTTGATAAATTCCCCTCATTGTGTATAGAGGCAGGACCGGATTTCCCACAAGGCCAACTGAGGCCCGGCCTCGGGGCAGCAGGGAGTAGAGGGGCAGCAGGGGTGTGGAATTTCTATCTCCCGATGCCCAGGACATGCAGTTCCAGGTGCCAGGTGGGTAGTTGTTTTCTACATTTAGCCCTGCTTTGGGCAAGCAGGGCTAAATGTACAGTGGGGAAGCTGCCTCATGTTTTGTACAAGTGATCTTGGAGATATCGCTGAGATCACGTGTATGCAGCCTGCATACAGGGGGGCACATTGAGGAACCTGGCATTGGGGCAGCAGAGAGAGTAAATTTGGCCCTGTATAGGCATGATGATTTATGGTACCTTAGACTGCTGCAGAGGAGGGGGAAAGACGCTGGAAGGACCAGTCTAAGAACAAGCCAGCTCATAGCATTGGGTGAGTATATAACTTTTTTTTTTAACCTAGACAAAAGCGAGCAGTTAGCCTTTGCAGGGGGGTAGCCCCACTGCAACAGCTAAGTAAACAATTCCTGGCATTCTTCTCTAACATGCGCATATATGTAAATCAGTTTAAACATTCGGTGTGCTATGCATGCCCAAAAAAACTTAATCGACGTTCACATGGTATATATGGTACACACTGC
>NW_017306843.1:238683-247589 GCF_000935625.1 Nanorana parkeri | reverse complement strand
TACTGGCAATTCAGAGCTGTCAGAATGACAGCTGGGACTTATTGTATAATATAATAGCTATACAGTTGCTGCTGTCAGAAATAAACCTTCTGAAATGTATTTAGAAACACTGCTCAAAAGAGTGGTTCAGGCATACAGAGTAATATTGTAACTTTGTTTTTACTCTGTTTCCTTTATCTGCAGATCAAATGGGGTCTGCAGATCAAGGGGAGGTGATCAGCATACGTCACTTAAAGAAGAACTCCAGGCAGTTAAAAAATTAACCCTTGCAGTGGGGCTACCCCCACTGAACTTCAGGTCCACCTCTGCTGATTGACAGCAGCAGTGGGCGGGAGCAATAGCTAGTCTAGTATTGGCTATTGCAAATTGAAATAACCAAAAGCTATCAAGATTTTTTTCTTTATATATCTATATATATTGATAGATCTATCTATCTATCTATCTATCTAGATAGATAGATAGATAGATAGATAGATAGATATCGGATCAGATTTGAATTGATGTTCAAGCATCTGTCAGTGTAAAGGTCAGTCACAAGGTCACAATTTTTTAAGAAGTCCGAGACCCTTTAAAAAACACTGATGAGTATAGTCCCTGATACACAGTTGATACTACAGTTGACTAGTTGCTATGGGCAGCAAATTAAGTAATTGTTCTATATAACTAGACTACCAGGACATACTGTATAATGTATTATATAATATCCACAAAGGGTTAACAAATGCTCTCTCATAACCCTGCAGCAGTAGATCTTAGTATCTGTACCTGAGCCACCTCTCAATAGTACCAAAGAGGTACTCCTTACTGGTATGCCCCTTTTAAAGTGGGTGCTGCAGTGATAGTGGATGGCGTCACTTCAAATCCAAGTAGTAAAGCATATCACCAGCCCACCAAAGTAAAATCTTCAACGAGTGGTCATTTTATTGGTGTACACACATTTCGTCATAAAGCAACGTTTTCAGGGCCACTCAGGGTCCCTTCATGAGGCCTCTATGATTAAGCCAGATCGGTGAAACGTGTGAGTGGTTGTACACATGGGAAGTTGTTTCACAGCATGTATTCTTTACTGTAATAAAAATTTGTTTTGTTCAAGCTGATCCACAGAAGTGCGGATTGTTTTCTGAAAAAGAATGCAAAAGGGTTAAATTATTCTATTTTTTTGCTTTGAAAAAAAAAAATGAAAAAACAATTTTTGGCAAACCTGTCATTTTTTGTGTGTGTATTATTCCTCATGGTCAGCATGACGAAGGTGTGGTGGGGGCATACTTCATGTTACAATGTGTCCCTCTTTCCTATCTCACTGAATTGGGAGGTGTGAAAAGGTACCTAAAAACCATCTCATCCTAGTAACTAGGGATGAATGTAGACCTTCCCGAGTCCGCTCACAACTGTCAGTGAGACCCCCACCTCCTGACCCAATCAACTGTGACTGGGGCTTTCCCCACCCTGCAGCTACATGTAACAAGGCGACAGAGAATGCTCAGGGTTAGAAAGGGGTGTGTCACTGACAGTTTTGCGTGGGTTTGGGGGAACTCGTTTCACACCAAGCCCATGTGCATCTCTACTAGTCACTAGCTTTCCATTGGATAAAAAAAACACCAGGCAATCAAGCCTGAAAATGCAAAAAAATAGAACTGAAGTCAAAAGGTGTTTTCTTTTTTTCTGGCTAGAGTAAGGGAGGGCTGTAATCAGTGAGCGTTTTTTTTGCCATCAGTGTGCTATTGGCGAGACCTCCCTTCCCTTCCTGTCTGATAGCCACAACAGGAGGAACTCACAGGAAATCCCTCGTGGCCCCATTGCCATTTTTCCTATTGTGTTGCATTACCATGAATAACCTACTCAGCTGCACTCGGGTGTAGTAATACAAATGAAATGGTAAGCTGCAATGCTAGCAAGTGAAAACACCTCAAAGTAATAAATATCTATTTTGTTGCATTACCACCTGGAATTAAAATGGATTTTTGGAGGATTTATATAATTTGATTCACACCACATGAATACTAGGGTTGGGCTCGATGTTCGAGTTCAGCTCGAACATCGCTAGTTTGTGTGTTCGCCGAACACACAAACTATCAGGGCGTTCATCAGGCCCTATACGACAATGCACTTTCTAAAGCCCTAATTGGCTAAAGCCTTGCACCTGACCACAGGTCAGGTGCAAGATTTTGCCCAATCAGGGCACAGAGAACTGTGAGAGCCATGATTGAGGAAAGTCAACATGGCTCTGCCCAATCATGGCTCACCTGTTACAACTGTCTATAAGTTGCCGGCATCTTTCAAAATGCCATTCTGCGGCGGGTGTTCGTCGCAGCGGACGGGGCGGCAGTCGCCGTTTAAAAAAAAATATTTTTTTTTATGGTTTTATTTTTTATTTCGTCCAGTTGTCAGTTTTGCTGCAGCAGGTTCTATACATCGTACAGATGTGCCACTTTTCAGGCAGTTTAAGGGGACCCCCCAGGCACGATATTTAAGTGAAATAAAAAAGTTACAAAATTAAAGTTACAAAAAAAAATTAAAAATTAAAAGTCACATATCAAAGCAATAAAAAAATAAAGTCCCCCGCTCACACATGCACGCGCAAACATGCGTCGAGTCTGCCTGCGTGCCAAAACGAGGATTACATCCATTGCGCTGCACATGTTACATATCGCCGGGAACGTCGGAGTGAGAGCAATAATTCTAGGTCCATCAATCACTGATAACACTAAACTCATGAGCGGGAAAAGCTTTTTTGGTAGATTTTTGCGATTTAGCAGGTGCGCGCAATTTTAAAGCTTGACATGTGTGGTGTCTATTTACCCGACGTGACCCCGTCTTTTATATTTAAAAAAAAATTGGGTAATAATAAATGTTTTGTAACATAACGGAACAGGTTTTATTTCAAAATTTTCGGTACTTTTTTCATTATATAGTTAAAAAATAACCCGTAGTGGTGATTAAATACCACCAAAAGAAAGCTCTATGTGTCCCCCCAAAAAAGGGTACACAATTAATTTCAGTACAATGGCCTGGACAGGAATGGGGTATAAACACCCCGGTCAGCAAGTGGTTAAAGGAATTTTTCATTTATATTAAATGCCACCAAAAGAAAGCTCTATCTGTCCCTAAAAAATGGTATAAAATTAATTTCAGTACAGCGCTGCATGACGGAATAAATGTCAGTCAAAGTACCGCAGCGCTGAATACTGAAAAATGGCCTGGATGGGAAGGGGGTTTAACACCGCGGATGTCAACTGGTTAAGTGATTTTAAAAAAACAGTATTTTTTTTAAAGGTTTTTTTCCCATTGATTTCTGTCCCCCAGGGCAGTACCGGGACCCCCATAAACTTTTAAATTCAATCTTTTTTATTGAACAGGGTTTTTTGCAAGAATACAACAAAAGCGCTGTGGAGATCATACATTCAAAAGTTACACATTGCATACAGTACAGATATTTTCGTAGCATGCATTTTACGCAATCTACTCCAAGTCATCTTAACACTATATATTCTGAAGTAGAGTAAGAACAAGGAGAGGGACAGACATCAAGGGAAGTCAAAGGAAAGGTAAAGGGAGCCAAGTAAGCACGACATGCAGTACACATTATGAGCAGGTTAGGGTTTGAGACATTGCTCACCCTTGCCAAGACGACCAGGCAGTGTAAAATCTTTTCGTAGAACCATCTTGGAATGACATAGCCCTCTCGTGCTGTTAATGCAGATTTACTATAGCTACCGTTTCGGATACATTTGGTGCAACTAAGCTTTTCCAATGGCGCACTACGGCCAACCTCGCCGATTGCAATATATGAGACACCAGGATCCTGTATTGGGGTGGAATGTTTTCAATACCCAATGATAGGATCGCCATTTCGGGCGATGGTGGTACAATAAATCCTGTGGTTCGTGAGATCTTCTGGAACACTTGGCGCCAAAAACTCCTCAGGCATCTACAATCCCACAGGATATGGTGCAAGCTACCTAGTCGCCCACATTGTCTCCAGCAGTCCGCCGTGGTGGACCGGTACATTTTGCTAAGCTTAAGAGGCGTAAAGTACCACTGCAGGGTGATTTTGTGCCCCAGGGTCCAGAAGTCCGCACATTTAGTAGCCTTATGGGTATATGCGAAAGCTGTAGTCCATTGTTGTGGTGAAAAAGAGGACTGGAGGTCCCTTTCCCATTGTCTTATCGGGCTCGATTTAGTGAACACTAATTTATTGTTTAAGGCGCCATAGAACAATGATATCCATTTAGTCTGTGCGGGGGTGGAAAAGTAGAACTTTCCGGCTGAGCTTGGGATCCTACACTGACTCAGAGATATAGTTTGAAAAAAGTGAGCTAGTTGGTGGTATAGAAGCAAATCCCCTGCCGGTATCCCAAATTCCTTGCTTAAAGTCGGGAAGGGTTTCAAATGTTCCCCATCGAACAGGTCTCGAACAAACGTCAATCCCCGTTCTATCCATCTGGACTGATTACTAAAAGGAAGAAGTATGTGTAGCACCCCAAGGGGAACATCCAGAGTTGTTCGGGGTTCTATTATCGTGGTTTCACACGACAGCTGTTGCCATGCCACTAGGGAAGCTCGAGTCATGGGTGATAGGGAATTCACTAAGTCCTTGGGCAGTGCACGTGCAATCAAATATAGATGGGGGCTGCATTTTGGAATAAACGATGCCTCCACCTCACACCACATTTTGTTTTGGGCCGGCTGTAGCCAAGCTTGCAGTGCGTCAAGGAGGACAGTGTAATAGTAATCCCGTAGATCCGGGACCCCCAAGCCTCCCACTTTCTTGTGTTTGATAAGTATGTAATGAACGCACCTAGGTCTTTTGCCCTGCCCTATAAAGCTGCGCATCAAAGTGTGGAGGGTGTCGAAGAAGCGGACTGGTATGGGTATCGGCAGAGTGCGGAAAAGGTACAATATGTGTGGCAATGCCATCATCTTGAAGATTGCCTGCCTGGCTGACCAAGACAGTATGTGTCTCTGGTAGCTCTGGAGTTGTGACCGTAACCTGGACACCAGAGGCAAATATTTGGCTTCAAACACCTGAGATACCTTAGCCGTTAAGGTAGTGCCTAAATATGAAATCCCCGCAGTGCACCATTGGAAAGGGTAGCGAGACTGTAGCAGGTTTTTGGTCCGAGGGTTGACACCCAAGTCCAGAATTTGAGATTTAGAAGCGTTCACCTTGTAATACGACACCTCACTAAAAGCACGGAGGATTGATGAGACCGAAGCCAGGGAGGACACCGGATTTGTGAGTAGGAGGAGCACGTCGTCCGCAAAAAAATTGATAGTGTGGGTGTTTTTTCCGAATTTGAACCCCGTTATGAGAGGATGGGAGCGTATAGTTTCGGCTAATGGTTCTATGGCAAGGTCAAATATTAGAGGGCATAAGGGGCAGCGCTGTCTAGTTCCATTAGTTATAGCAAAAGGTGCGGAAAATGCTTCCGTGGTGAAGACTCTGGCTGAGGGATTGCAGTATAGGGCCAGGATGGCTGACTGTATACACCCACTAAATCCAAATTTATGCAATACCTGCCTTAGGTAGCCCCAGTGAACCCGGTCAAATGCCTTTCCCGCGTCTAGCGCTAAAAGGAGAGAAGGTGTGCCGGAACACCCCGCAAGGTGTATAATGTTTAAAGCTCCGCGTGGCGTCCGGCGCCCCCCTACCTTTGACAAAGCCGGATTGGTCCGGGTGTATCAATGAAGGTACAATGTCTCGGAGTCTATTTATCTAAATTTTGGCGTATAGTTATACGTCAGTGTTCAGGAGGGAGATAGGGCGAAAATTTGCAGGTGTCACTGGGTCTTTCCCCGACTTCGGTAAAGTAACAATTGTGGCTGATAGCATTTCCGAGTCAGAGGTTGCGGCCGCGGCAAGCAGCTTCACTAAGTGCGGCCCTAGAGTGGTCACATAACACTGGTAATATTCGCTCGAGAAGCCATCCGTTCCCGGCGCTTTGTTGACTGGAAGCGTTTTGATCGTTCTGAGTATTTCAGAGGAAGAGATAGGGGCATTTAGTTGTTGGAGTTGTGGGGCAGTCAAGGTGGGAAGGTTGATGCTGTGCAGGAAGGAGACAATATTGTCCTCTGTCGGTTGGGGAGTGGTAGCATCATCTTTAAGGTTATATAAGGCCCCATAGTAAGAGCTGAACATATCGGCTATCTGCTGTGGGTGGTAAACTTTGTAGCCGTCTGTAGGGTGTATTAGGAACGGTATTTTAGTTTTGTTACGTAGGGTCTTGATCCGGGTAGCCAGCAGCTTCCCTGCCCTGCTACCATTAGCATAGAAGCGGGCCTTATTAAAAGAGTTTTGTTTCTCGAACTGTTCCAACAGCAGTAAGCAGAGGTCCTGTCTAAGTCCCGTTAGAGTGGCTCCGTCAGTGGCATTTGGATTGGCTTTATTTCGGGTTTCAAGAGTCTCTATTTGGGTTAGAATGTGGTTCAAGCGGCGCAACCTCTGCCTCTTAAATTGTGCACCCATTTTCATAAGCACCCCCGGATAAACACCTTGTGCACTTTCCATAGGCTATAAACACTCTCAACAGAAGATTCATTCAACAGAAAGTATTCCTGTAGGGCTTCCCTAATTAGTTTTTCATTCTGGGGGACAAGCATCAGCTGTACATTATTGCGCCACACCAATACATTGGAAGGATTCCAGTGCTCTGTGATAGACATAGAGATCGGTACGTGATCCGACCATGTGATATCATGAATAGAGGATTTGGATACGTTAGTCAGGGTACGCTTGTTCGCCAAAAAGAAGTAAAATCTCGTTTGGAAGCATGCAGGCAGCGCCAGACATCATACAAAGACTCATCGTGAAGCAGCTGCTGCAGTTCCGAAGAAGATTTCCTAGTGGCATTGGAAGAGTCAAGGACGGCGTCAGGAGCCAAATTAAAGTCCCCACAAATTACAGTGTGACCTTGACGTATGGTATTCATTTTCTTGGCATTTCGGGGCTTGTGCAAGTGAAAAGTGTGTCTCTTGGACACATAGGACGTCCGCAGACAGAGACTGTGCCTCCTTCCACAACTGGTTCCTTTTAGCCGGGTGATTAAGTCCCTTAGCATTAAGGGAAACGATATTCACAGGCATTGTGGTTGGGGGTTAACGAAAAGCAAAATAGGCTCCATACTCACTCCCAAGCAGAAATGGGCACTGTTCGTCAGCCTCACCACTGTTGGTGATGGTATCCTAGGCCGGGTCCCGGTAATTACTCTGTCGTGGTGTGTATTGTTCAGTCCCGTACTTGGCACATAAAAGAAAAAGTGAGCCAGAAAAACAACAGGTAAACAAAACAAGGAAATAAAAAAAAGGCCCCTCCTGGGGACCAACATGCAGTTGGCCATCTTGCTAGGAGACACCGCTGGATGGGAGGTTGAATCATGGGCAGGAGGAATATTCCACTTCTCCAGGAGCGTCAGGCCATGCTCCAGGGAAAACAGCGTGTAGGACTCACCCTCTTTGGACACTGTGAGTTTAGCCGGGTATCCCCATCGGTACATAATTTGGTGGTTGCGCAGCACTCTGGTGACTGGTACAAGCCTTTTCCGAAACGGCATAGTATGCTGAGGCAGATCTGAGTAGAATTGAAGCCGGGAGTAGCTTGCAGGGAGTTTGGATGGGTCCGTCACCAGCTTGAGAAAGTGTTCTTTTACATGAAAAAAGTGCACCCGCATCAGCACATCCCTTGGTAGCTTTTCTGAAATATTAGGCGGTTTAGGCAAGCGATGAATGCGGTCTAGGATCATTTCCGTTTTAGGAATGTCCGGCATGATTACAAGCATGAGATCTTGCACATACGACCGCAGGTCAGCCAGGGCGACTGATTCAGGAATGCCGCGCACTTTCATGTTATTACGGCGGGACCTATCTTCCAGGTCAGCCAGTTTGGCCTTCATCCACTCATAGTCATCTTCCCTGGTGTTGTGGGCATTGACCAAAACGTTGAATGTAGTGGCAAATTCTCCCAACATATCCTCTATATGCGACACTCTGTCACCCACTTGTTGTAAATCAGATTTGAATTGGGTGATTAGGGACTGCATATCTGAGCTCAATTAACTCCTTAAAGATATCAGCATGTCCTTAAGTGTAGAATCAGAGATGGGCTGGAGTGATATGGGGTAAGCCTCAATGGGTGCTACCAACTGGTGTCATCCAGGGACGAATTAAGCAGGCTCACCTCCCTCTGGTCGTCTCCAGGGGTTGTCATCCGCTGCCTTGTCAGGTCTGGACTCCAGTCCGCAGGGGTGCCGGTCTTGGACGACCCAGAAGAGGAGCCCGAATCCGCCTGCTTCCCTGTAGAGGTCCCGCTGGGCGCGTGCTCTGTATGTGGGGTCTGCCGTTGCTCTCATGCGGAAGAGCCGGCGCCATCTTGGCCGCGTCTCCGTCCCGATGGACCGAAGAAGTCTGTCAGCTTCTGCTGCCGTTTACCCCTCCGTTTCTGCGACCGCTTCATCCCCGGGGGCCAGAGGAGTCAGAGGAGGGTTCCGGTGAGTAGCAGATAGGACCTGGTTGTCGCTTTTAGCCGCCTCGAGGCCCGTCGCTGCACGGAGCTCTAGGCAGAAGCGTCCATGCAGCGCGTCAGCAAGCCACGCCCTCCCCCCATAAACTTTTTATGGCCAATAAATTGCATATAAGCCTTCAAAATGGGGACATTTTATTTTCAAAGTTCTACCCCCCTCCACAGACTTGCATTGAGTTCAAACTTTTCCCATGTTAGAAAGTTCGAATTCGAAACGAACACAGGGGTGTCCGGCCCCCCATCACTAATACCTACCACTTTGAAGATGCAAAATGTATTTTATTATGATACAAACAAGAAATAAGACAAAACTCCCCCCAGAAAACTTGAGCATGCATAATTATCCCCCCCCCCCCCCCACCAACACGTCTTTGTACTGCGCACTCTGCAC
>NW_017306843.1:209769-238534 GCF_000935625.1 Nanorana parkeri | reverse complement strand
CCCCCCAAAGTCCATACTTTGTATGGCCACCTTTTGCAGAAATTACAGCTGCCAGTCTCTTGGGGTACGTCTCTATAAGCTCGGCACATCTGCCCTCTGGGATTTGTACCCATTCTTCAAGGCAGAACTGCTTCAGCTCCTCCAAGTTGGATGGGTTTAGTTGTTGTACAGCAATCTTTAAGTCATGCCATAGATTATCAATTAAATTGAGGTCTGGACTTTGATTGGGTCATTCCAAGACATTTAAATGTTTCCCTTAAACCTCTCGAGTGTAGCTTTAGCAGTATACTTAGGGTCTTTTTTCCTACTGGAAGGTGAACCTCTCTCCCAGTCTCAAATCTCTGGCAGATTGAAACAGGTTTCCCTCAAGAATTTCCCTGTATTTAGCACCATCCATCAGTCCTTCAATTCTGACCGGTTTGCCAGTTCCTGCCGATGAAAAACATGCCTACAGCATGATGCTGCCACCACCATGCTTCACTGTGGGGATGGTGTTCTCGGGGTGATGAGAGGTCTTGGGTTTGCGACAGAAATATAGCTTTCCTTGAAGGCCAAAAGGCTAAATTTTGGTTTCATCTGACCAGAGTACTTTCTTCCATATGTTTGAGGAGTCTCCCACATGGCTTTTGGTGAACAGCATACGTGTTTACTTCTGTAAGCAATTAATTTTTTCTGTCCACTCCTCCATGAAGGCCAGGTCTGTGGAGTGCACGGCTTAAAGTGGACCTATGGACAGATACTCCAATCTCCGCTTTGCAGCTCCCTCACGGTTATCTTTGGTCTCTTTGTTGCCTCTCTGATTAATGCCCTCCTTGCTTGTCTCGTGAGTTTTGGTGGGCGGCCCTCTCCTAGCAGATTTGTTGTGATGTCACATTCTTTCAATTTTTTAATAATGGAGTTAATGGTGCTCAGTGGGATATTCAAAGTTTGGGATATATTTTTATAACCCAACCTTGATCTGTACTTCTCCACAACTTTGTCCCTGACCTGTTTGGAGAGCTCCTTGATCTTCATGGTGCCGCTTGCTTGGCTGAGCCCCTTGCTCAGTGGTGTTGCAGACTCTGGGGCCTTCCAGAACAGGTATGTGTATGTGACACTTAGTTTGCACACATGTGGTCTTTAACTAATTATGTGACCTCTGCAGGCAATTGGTTGCACCAGATCTTATGTAGGGGCTTATAGCAAAGGAGGGGCACGCACCACCTTCCCGTTTTTTTTATAATTTTGTAAAACAAGTTATTTTCTTGATTTCACGTCACCCTTTTGGACTATTTTGTGTATGTTTATTACATGTAATCCAAATAAAAATCCATTTTAATTCCAGGTGATAATGCAACAAAAAAGGAAAAATGGCAAGGGGGTGAATACCTTTGCAAGCCATCGTAGCACGGTCATCAGTATAAATGTCCTCATTGCAAGATTTCCCATATATTCCTGTTCTGGTGACAACATTTAGGACTTTCTTCCACTTTTAGGCCTCATTCACACGAGAAACGTACAGCTCCGTGCTGTGTGCGCGGCCGTATCGGGCATCTCCCGCGAATGACAGGTGCTGCGTGTGATTAGTACGCAACCCATGTTCTTCTCTATGGAGTACTCGGCCGTACGCCGCCCTACACGTCCGTGCAGGTGAGCGTACTCGTACGCTGATAGGATGGATCGTGTCTGCGTCCGAGCCGGGACACCCACACCCGTACAGACCTGCACTTGAGGTGAGCGTAGGGGGGGCGTATGGCCGTGTACTCCCATAGAGAAGGACAGGGGCTGCATACTAATCATACGCAGCATCTGTCCTTCCTGGGAGCTGCCCGATACGGCAGCACGGAGATATACGTGCCGGCCTTTTTTCGTGTGAATGAGGCCTTTAGTGATAACGGTCACCAGGACAAATAGAGAGGGCGAATTTCCTTAAATTAAACCTGACTAATTTCTCTGCACTCTATAGTTTGCCTTCAGTTACACTTTAACGACACGCACATAAAATGTAGTAGATCTCATCGCACTCCTGACGGATAAAGCCCAAACGAAAACTGGGGGGTGCCGAAAATGACAGTGAATGCCTCCGCTCATCAAATGCAAAATACTATTATAGTCACTTGCACTCCGTTTGTAGATAGCAGTCAATCTCCTTTATTGGCTGAACATGATGTCACATACACAAAGCTTCGTGTATGTGACATCATGTTCAGTCAAACAAGGAGATTGACTGCTATTTACAAACGGAGTGCGGGTGACTATATGGTATTTTGCCAATGCACATAAAGGAGCAAAGATGCTGACACTCAAATGTGAATGTGTTTTATTATGTTCACAGCAAAAAAAAAAAAGAAGCTGTCAAAAAGTTACAATAATCCCAGCATTTTACTCCTGCACAGCTTTGCAAGCTCGTTATTTCAAAACATATCGGCAGCCTTTGACCCGAGGCTGCCTGGGTAATCACCAGACACTGTTCCTCAGTGTCAGGGCGCCATTTGTTTTCTCCCTCCCACAGGACTCGGAGCAGAGCAGTCTCTGCAGGCGCGCATCGCTCGGTCATTTCCGTACGGCGTCGTCGCGCGGCTCGCCCAGAACTCGGCAATTTCCGTCCCGTCGGGCGGCGCCATTTTGTTTACGTGAGTGGAGCGGCAGAGGTGTCGTACAGGAGAACATAAGGAGTGTGTGAGCGGCGCGGCCATGGACGGGTATGTGTCAGCGGCTGTGTGCTTGTGGAGGGTGGAAATAAGGCTACGGAATAGCCGTAGACGGTACTGTGGTGTACGGAGTGCTCCCGCTTCACCTCACAGCGGCGGGAACTGACGGACATGGCTCGGGGGATGGGTCACCTAAGCCGTGGCCTGGTTGCGTTCAGGACTGCGGTGGCTCGTGACTGGAAGGCGCGTTAGGAAAGCAGGGTGGGAATGGAGGCTGCACAGAGGCCTCCATGTGATCAGGGCCTCTATATGCCCCGGGCTCCTGCTAGTCACAAGAACCGGATGGTAGCATCTGATTAGAGGAGGCTCACACACATCACCTGCCCATACGTCTTTGTTCTCGAGGTTGTTGCATGGGCCTCTCGGTGGCCATTTCTGTTCTAATAGCAGGTGCAGCTGTCAGTGATCAGTGCTTGTCTGTTGTATGACTGGGCTTTTCTTTAATAGGCATACTGCTTTATTCAATACAAGTTCAGTTACCAATAGCAACCAATCAGAATACTTTTATTTATATGGGTCCATTCACATGGCTGCAGAGGTCTGAGCACCGCCAAGAAGGGTGTATTCATGTGCTTGGGAGTCACAGCTGTTTGTGTACTACCATGGCAAGCAGCCTGGGGCTCATCCACACGGCCAGCAGCCTGTAAAAACCAATGAAGGGCTGACATATACCACAGCTGTATACATGTCTGAACGCTTATATGTGTACAGGAACAGATGAGCCCAAGCTTTGTCAGGGCCGGTCATCCTTTCCTGTACACATAAGCGATTGGACTTGCATACAGCCATAATATGTCAGCCTGTCATTGATTTTTACAGGCTGCTGGCCACAACTGCGCACGCAGCTTTGATTCCCGGGTTTAGAAATAAACCTATGATTGAGGGTGTATGGACCCCTGTGGACGTGTGAATGAGCCCCATCGCTTCAACATTGTAAATGGCTGCTATAGGTCAAAGTGACACTAAACTTAGGAATTAAATCTTAAAAATACATTCAAGTACATTTTAATTATCAACAAATGTATCTTTTTTTAATGTATCAAGCAGTAGCCATGGCAATCACAAAGTAAAGATGGGGCACCGGCACTCCAAATAGTAAATAGCGTGTCTTTTATTGATGTGATATGCTGCATTTACTTCAAGAAAAGACACGCTATTTACTACTAATAAGCTACTTGTTTACAAATAAGCTACTTGTTTATTTATAGTTAAAGTAACCCTAAACTCAAAAAAATACTAAAAATAACTTCTATTATATAAACAATGACTGTGCACTTTTTATTTGTCATTGTTCAGCTCCAAAATTTTCTCCAGCTACAACTTCCTGCCAGAGGGTGGCTACTTTTCTTCTCCACGGTCCCTATGGGAGCTGAAAAGTAGCCATTCTCTGTGGTCGTTCATGTGAAGGACTACAACATGCTGAGGGTGTGTCTTCTCAGTCTCAGCCCACAAATCCTCCCCTCTAGAATCAGCAAGGAGCTGGTATTTCTTTAGCCCTCCCACACTAATATATGATCTGTGATTTCTCTCCTGGCTTACCAAGGAGGGAGTGTGGGGGAGGATAGGAGATTCAGCATGTGAGCTGTCACCAGTCTCATGGTTTCTTCTGAGTCTCAGCTCACATGCTGAAACTGGTCACACAGTCACAGAGGAGACAGCTCCTACATTTGCAATAAAGTTGTTTTTCTTTGTAGATTGTTGTAAACTTGATGTTTGTTCTAAGTAGTTTTGATAATTCAGGGGAGATTACAAGCAGTGAAAGTGTCAGTGTGTATAGTGAGGGGGGGAGGAGGCGGCAGCTGTGTGCAGCGTGAGATATTTCCTCTCTGCCTCATGGGAGTTGTAGTTTGAAGACGTGAAAGTGACCAGAATCAAAGTGCACGGCCCTTACTAAGGGGCAGGAAGTGGGCCTGAAAAGAAGACACAGGAGCGAGCACTGCAGACGTTCTAAAAGGATTAAAATAAGACTATTTTAAAATATATAAATAAATGTGGCTTTGGAGAATGTTCATTGTGCAGATGTGTATAAGGAGAAAAAAGCGGAAGATTTTGTGTCACTTTAATGCATTTCTAAGATTTAACTCTTCAGTTTGGTGTCACTTTAAAACAATTGTAGCCGCACACCGGGCCCAATGAACTTACAAGCAGCTGAAGACTCTGCTAACCCAAAAGCCACCTCCCATGGTGTATGCTACCTTTTAAATCCCACAAATGTTTTTTCTTTACATGCGAGGGGAAGTACAGCATTACTTCCAGGTGCCTGGGTTGAAGTGCTGCAGGTTTTATAGACCCCAGAGCTATGGTCACGTTTCCAACTATTTGTCCTACTGACCATACACAGAACCAAGCCAGGGGTTGTGTGTTTTGTAAATGGCTGGGGGTTGGGGGCGGAGATACAATCGTAGCGATAAGGTTTATGAGACCTGTACCGATACCAGCATGTTAACAAGATCATTTATGGAATTAAAAAAATTTGTGTTTATCGCAGGAGGTGGCTTTTGAGTAAACCAAGTCTTCAACTGCTTTAGCACAAGTCAGCTTATTGTGCCTGGAGTTGGCCTTTAAATTATATATACAGGGTTATTCACAAAAGGGTGAAGAGTTTGGAGAAGTGAACAATCTAGGACAACATAGCTAATTTTGAAAAATTCTCCAATTCAGCTCACTTTGCAAATCAACTATTTTGTCCTAGATTGTTCACTTCTGCCTTCTCCAAACTCTTCACCCTTTTGTGAATAACCCTGGTAAACTCTAAAGGTCTGGTCCATTCCATTGCATTAATAAAGCTGGCTCATTCAAATAGGCTGCCCAAAACATGCCACAACTAACCAAAAATCGTGCAATGAAATAGAAACAATGGGCTGTAATTGAATTTCTGGCATAATAGGGTTGCACACCTAAAGAAATCCATAATCGGCTAAAGAATGTTGATGTGGACCCTGTAGTGGAATTTTGGTTTCTCCTTCTTGAAACTTATTCACACAATGCCGCACATTGCTAATGTCCACTACAGTGTCCCCATAAACATTCTTTAACCGACTATGGATTTCCTTAGGTGCACAACCTTGTTTTGCCAGCGATTCAATTACAGCTTGTGGTTTTAGCCACAGATCTGTGGTTCTAATCACTCAATCTGAAAAAGAAAAGCATACAGGTGAAACTCGAATAATTAGAATATCGTGCAAAGTTCATTTATTTCACTAATGCAACTTAAAAGGTGAAACTAATATATGAGATAGACTCATTACATGCAAAGCAAGATAATTCAAGCCGTGATTTGTCATAATTGTGATGATTATGGCTTACAGCTCATGAAAACCCCAAGAACCCCAAATCCACAACCTCAAAAAAGTAGATTATTACATGCAATCAATAAAACAAGGATTGTACATAGAACAATATCGGACCTCTGAAAAGTACAAGCATGCATATGTACTCAGTACTTGGTTTGGGACCCTTTTGCAGCACTTACTGCAATTACTTTTGCACGATATCCTAATTATTCGAGTTTCACCTGTATATTAGTGGGGTAAGGGCACCTCTATAACATGGTACATGAACACTCACAGTCACTTGAATAGACCTCACATTAGAGATGGAGGCATTACTTTTTGGTTGACCCTCGTATTTATTTGTTTTCATCCTTTGTTGCCTCTCAGCATTACTGTTCTTCCTACTCGGTTGGTTTCCATAGTTATCCAAGCCAGTACGATGTGGGTTGGCATGGACACTAATCTCCATCTTTAGCTTGTTGGAAGATGGGGAAGTGCCTGAACAAGGACCCTCAGCAGGTTTTACTTTAAGAATATTGAATATTTTTATTTAAACATATTGTAAATTACTGAATGAGATATTATTAAGGGCCCATTTACACCATAGCCTTACGCATTATGCATGGGATCCATGCAGTTAGCACATGGTATCGCATAATACAGTTCTGTGGATGGCGTATGTTGCACGATGTGCAACACCTCGCATTGCTGTCCGATTAAAAAAAGTAATACATGCACTATATTTTATCACCATACTGCAACACACATTTTTGTGGTGGTCCAATGCATGCTTGCTAGCCTGGAGGGGTGCCATTTAGGATGAATGGCAGTGCACCTAGCATGTGGTACCATGTTTAGCTCAATGTTATGGTGTTATTCAGCCCTTACATGGTAAAGCTTATGAGATTTTAGTGATTTGGTGTACTTATATTTGAAGCTGTGGTTGGTTGCTTTGGGTTACAGCACTCAAGAATAAGAACTATTTTTTGAATTATAATTATGAATTGTGTTTCTACAACAGATCGGTGTCTGTCTTTCTATCTGTATTTTCCCTTTTCATGGAATACTGATAAAAGTGTGCACATTTATCGACTTGACTATTGTGTTCCTATAGCAGGTGCACAGATGCTGTATACACAATGAATGCGCTCACACCTCATTGTCTGACATTAACCTTTCCAATTTTGTTTTTATTTTATTTTCTTACCCAATTTGCTGCATTCTGTGTGGTTGTGTTTTTGGTGAGATGTCTGGAATTGTTCTAAGAGGTCAAATGGAATATTGATTTGGATGAGGCAGAAACTTGATTGCTGTGGTCAGGTTGTATTATGCGTGGTGTGCTCATAGGATTGTCTTTGAGTCATGATTGTAATGTGCATGTGTAGAATGATTTTTCTTTAAAAACGTGAGTAATCAATCAGGCCCACACACTACATGTGTGGGCCTCTTGCCACAAAATCCTTACTCTGTACAGCCTGTCATTCAGCATGTCCATGTATATTTTGTGTATCTCATTGTCTACCACTGTTTTATTTTAGCATGTGCATTTCTTTGTATGGAAATATGCCTACATCTCCCAACAATTATTTACATCCATACTTGTGTGTTGTGTATGCATATACACATCATTGTGTAGTACTCCTGTTTAGAGGTTATAAGTCAGCTCTAGGATAACAAAACTACTTATGAATAACATGGACTTATTGTATTCACAGCACTATTTAAGCCCTGATTCACACTGGAGCGTTTTGTAACTTACAGCTCAAATCTACAAATTGCTCAACAATCAAAAATTCTGTGCTTTTAAATTGTACCTGTTCACATGTGAGTGCTCAGACGCCTGTAGCTTGAATCCTGAAGCTCCGAAAGGTACATGAGTTACTTCTGAAGCAGAATTGGGCATTTATGGCCCCATAGACTCCAATAGAAGCACCTGAAAAATGCCTGACAAAATTAGTGTTTTTCAAGGCTAAACAACCATCTCCCTTTCCTAGTACCTAACTTTCTATTGACTAAAACTAAAATGAAGTCTGCACAAATAAAAACACTCCAAAATTACCTGTGAAAGTGTGAGTGCAGCCTTAAGGGCCCGTTTACACCATACCCTTACAATAATTGCACAATAATTGCACGATAATGCATGCTATTGCACAGTGCACCCATCAAGTGTCACTGTGCGCTAGGTATGTTGCCATTCATTTGAATGGCACTCCAACATACCTCCTGGCAGCTGTGCGCCCTAAAGATGCAACAAAGTGCTTAGGTCAGCCTCTTGGTAGCATTAAAACACTGAAGAAAACTGCCACAATCATCTTTCTGTGAATGCTCCTAGTCTGTCTGCCGGCCTAGTCATTTCAGTAACGACTACTATATACCCTATACCACCTGAAGTTTGTAGTGTCCTTCTCCATGTATAATGTGCCGGCAAGCATCAATATATGTTTTACATTCATTTTGCTAGGGATGAAGACTTCTCACACATGCAATGAAAGCACACCTGTCTCATTCCTGTGTGATAGAACAGATACGCTATATCACATAGATGTGACTAAAACTTTAAGAATAAGCACTCTATTGAATAAGGCCCACATATGTTTCTGTGAATGTAAATGCCAACATTCAACTACTTTGTCACTAAAGTTAACCAGTGAATAAAAGTTGTACCTGAAAAGAAGCTACTAAAAAAAACACCTCTCCCATTGCTGCTGAATGCAGTTCTGTTGAAGAGAAGTCCTCTGAAGTCTATTCAGTGACCCATGCTTCTCGAGTGTTGATCTACTGTGCCCACCCTGTGCTCAGTAGTTCTTACCGCAGACCCTCATGTCACGATTGTGTTCTGTAGTAACGTGAGGATTGGTGGAAGGAAAAACCGGGCGCAGTGTTAAGTGGTTTGGCTGTGGGAGAGGTAAGTATTCCCTCATTTCTTTGCAGGTACAGCTTTTTATGCACTGCTTCATTTTCTCAACATAGTTGCATTTGCAGTGAAGTATATCTGTGCCACTGTCTTAATACAGCATGTGCAGGTATACGCTTGTATTTATGCCTGCGTCTCCACTGCAATGTTTCAGAACGTTATGTCATCTGTATATATTGATCTAAGACTGTAAGTGAGCAGGCCATTTAAAGACGCATTACAACATCTGTGTCATATGATACCTATTACTTTTATACGCCATGAAATGATAGAGCAGTTGGATCTCAACTGTTCAGTATGTGTTTATCAGTCATTGCATGTATACTTTTAACCAGTCTTCCAGTCTTCTGTGTTCAGGCAGCCCGTTCATTTTGTATGGGCCACAACGCAGCCCATACAAATTTAATATGACCCTTTCTTTTAACACGAAGCATGGCAAAGCTACAGTGCCTTAGCAGGCGATATGGTCTGCTACTACACAGGAGCGTTGTGTGTTGCGCTATTACATGCCATTGCGATTCAGTCCACATTTCACTGGTATGTCATATCCGATTTTACCTAATAAACACTTTTTTTCTCCATGTTTCTTATTTTGCATATCATTGGTATGCGCAGGAAACGTTTAGACGGGTTGATCATTTTTGGGATTTTTTTTTCTTGCTTATTTAATTTGTGGTGACTATTTTTTGCCATGTACAACATACAGTTAGTACTTGCCTTCATGTTTTAAGTGCATCACATTATACATCACTGCAACGCTTATAAACACAGAGTTGTAGCGTGAAGATTGGTTTTCAATGTGTCAGTGCAGTTATCAGTGTTCATCCAGTGCAGTTATCAGTGTTCATCCAGTGCATAAAAACATAGGTAACCACACACATATTGTGAATGGGTCTTTAAAATGCACAGATGCTAACAAGGCCTTACCTTATTATAAACATTTAGTTATTGATTATAACCTGTAAAGACCTCTGTCTATATATGTCTGCTTTGACACAGTTGAGTTATCGATCTAATCTTTACAGCTTTAGTGATCTCATCCACATGATTAGTAACACTGGCTGTCTTTAGGGCAAAACATATTTTTAATTTCATTCCTGTTTTGTCTGTTACATAGTATAATTTGGCTTTTTTCCTTTAGCACATTCCAGTAAATAGGAACAGATAGAAGAAATAGAAAGCTTTGATTTGAGGACTGTCTTTTAGTGGAAGTTGTCGCCATACGGAATTGGTCCTTTGTGTCTTGGCATTGATCCAGTGAGAGCAGTCAGCACATTACATGGCTCTGTCTCATGGTGGAAGGGAGGAGGGATACCCTGCTCATTGTGACCACTGCATCCGCCTTCATAAATGCAGCATGATGGAGATAATTAAGCCTTCTGGTGAAGAGACAGACAAAACAATGGATTGAATGAGATTAGGCCTCACAAAAGTCCTTTATAAAAATATAAAGTTTTACATATGATTCCCACCAGTGACGTCACAGTGACCATCAGAAAACCAATATGTTACTTCCTTTCAAAAATTATCATGGTTGAGCACTTGAACACACTGAATAACACAAACAATGAATACAAAAGGTATTGCTTCAGATTCTTTATCGGTATTGCTTTATTTCTAAATTTAATCGGAAAGATTTTACAACATGGCAAATCTCTGTAGCCTTTAATATTATAGTGGACCCTATAAAGTGTTGATAATTAGGGAGGGGGGGGGGGCTACTAGTCATATCTTAATAAGGGGGGGGGGGGGGGGGGGGCTACTAGTCATATCTTAGTGAAAAGGTTTTTAAACCGTTTCAAATGTGGATTACATCACTTATAATGGATTATGCTTCTTAATGTTGAAAAGTTTGTTTCCTGCAGAATCACCTTTTGCTCTGAGCACTGGCCCTGATTTCCATTTTTAGGGTGGCTCCTCTCCTTGGCAGCGTCCTATGGAGCCGCCCTTGTGTGTGCTAGTAAGTTGTGAGTTTCCACAAAAGCACAGACACTTGCAAGGCAATTCAGTCCTCTGCTCCTCCTCCCTCCCTTCTCTAAGTTAGTTACACAGTTGCTGCAGACTGTGCTGTCCCTTGTGATCTTGTACTTGACAGGAAGTTCAGGGTAGCGGAACTGAGAGAGTGGAAGTCAGTTGTTCAGAAACATGACTGTAAGAGCTGTGCAATGTATGTTTGTTTGATCTGGATTAGAGCTGCAGCTAACGATTATTTTCAAAATCGATTAGTTAGCCGATTATTGAGTTCGGTTAATCGGATAAAAAATAAAATACATTTTAAAAAAGGGCTCCAGTGATTGGACTACTATTTTTTTATTGAGATTGTAGTCCATCACAGGAGCGGTGGAAGTAAAAAAGAAAGTGTGGTGTGCAATATAGTGAAATGAAAAGTGTAAAATTATACAGCAATGAATGCAGAATGGCACCGGCTATAGAGGACTCCAAAACTAGGGCTGCAACAACTAATCGACATAATCGATTAGTTTAATCATCGATTAATCGGCCTCTGATTAGTTGGCGGCTCCACACAAGCTGCGCGCCGCCACCTCTTCCCCACCTCACGCCCAGCAATACATTATACAGTGGTGCAAT
Organism: Nanorana parkeri; assembly: GCF_000935625.1. Lineage (NCBI taxonomy): Eukaryota > Metazoa > Chordata > Amphibia > Anura > Dicroglossidae > Nanorana > Nanorana parkeri. The sequence goes on along the minus strand of NW_017306843.1, from coordinate 227,069 downwards.
GCCGAATACCGCTAGCTATAGAGGACTACAAAACCTAGCAATAGTACAATATACAGTGCAATGCACAATACCACCAGCTATAGAGGACTACAAAACTCAGCAATAGTACATTATATAGCGCAATGCAGAATACTGTTCAGCGTGTGACGCGTGACGTGCGACTCAGGCCGCGTGCGGAGCCCCGAACAGGCTAAGCAATCGATAGCCGACGAATCGACGATCGAAAACGTTGCCAACGTTTTCAATCGTCGATTTTAATCGACTTAATCGATTAACTGTTGCAGCTCTAATCCTCAGTACTATTAACTGCCAGAGCTTTGTCCTGTCTGAAGGGCTACAGCTCACGGTATACTGAGACTCCGCAGCTGGAGCGGATCCCGACAATTATGTCTGGATCTGCACAACTGCGTGAGTGACAGCTGGCTCTGCCTATGTAGAGGCAGAGCCAGCTGTACCCTCCCCGTCCATTCCGCCAGTCAGCGCTGGAGGATCAGAGCGGCGAGGGGTGAATCCAGCCCCTCCCCCTGTCACGGCAGAGAGCCGTGACAGGATCGAGAAGTGAGCGAGCGCTGGTATGTGTTCGCTCACTTCCCGATCTACTGAGCCGACCTGTGACAGTCTCATTGTCACAGGTCGGCTAGAACTATGAGGCGAGTGGAAAGCATTTGCCTCATAGTTCTCCTTTAAAGAAGGATGATGGTGTTCTAAAAAGAAACTTGTCCTGAGAAATGATGGGGGCTGCTGTTGCAGACTCCCTATTTAGATAATACAAGATTCCTGACTGGCATATTGATCCATAGATCTCAGTCCTTTCTAGGTCAATAAACAAAGAACATTATGTAAATTATTAGTTTGGACTTCACTTGCTGCATGCATGTTTCTGGTCCGTCAATCATGAAGTATTATCAATTAGTATTTTCAGAACAATTCTTGGCAGCCTCCATATTTCCTCCATTCTCAGAGGCAGATGGATAGTTTACACAGTGGGGTTTGCTAGGCAGTGGATTGGCAGATTAAAAAAAATGGGTCTAAGCAGGTTGGCAAGTTGACAGTTAGTGAAGTAAACATCTTCAGTGAAAGGTATTTTTGTGTTCCCCATCCCCCCACATACGTACCTGTAATTGCTGGCACCGCCACCAGTTTTCGAAGCGATCCTCCCGTAATCCAAACTTCCTGTTGCTGGGGGAGGATATTGAGGGCAGAGGAGGCTCCTTCTGCTGTCAATCAGCCTTTAGGAAGGAGAGCAAGGGCCTGCCGCAGGGCAGTGTGCGTCTATGGATGCACACAGCCACTGCAGAAATACATGCACGGGTGCCTTCATAGCAGCCGCTTAGCTAATGGCGGCACCAGTGCAGGGGATGGGGGAATGGGGGGGCAGTAAAAAAAAAAAAAAAAATGTAAGCTTTAAATATCGCTTTCCATTTCAATATCCTCTTGGCCCATTCACACTACATCCAGATCATCTCCAGACCAGTTTGTTTACGGACCCAAAATGCACCCTGATGTATCCCTATGCTCTTTCTGGCCTCTGTTCATAGCAGCACAGTCTGTTCCAGACCAGAAAAATACTGCACGTCTCATTTTGTCTGGTCTGGAATGAGTTAAAATATATTGGGTGGAATTGATCAAAACTGGAGCAGACAGAATCTGGAACAATTGCCCATGGCAACCAATCAGCATCTCTCGTCAGTCTGCTCAGGTAAGATTTGAAAACGAGACAGAGAAGCTGATTGGTTGGAGTACAAATCTGCTCCAGTTTTGATAATTTCCCCCCTTGTGTGCATAGTTTTTGTGACAGGTTTACTTTAACAGGGGTTGGAAGCAAAAGAGTCGCTAGACAGATTCATAATATTTTACATATAATATTGTTTAAAGATTTTAAATTGCTTAGAATTGTATTTCAATTATAACCTTTAAGGCCAGTTTACACTAGCCTGTCTGCTAAAATGCTCCATTTTAGGGTACAGGCTAGTGCGTTGTGGTAGCTTTGACAGTGGGCTGTGTATCGCACACCACCCAAGCTGCCACCATTTTACAATTATTTTTTATTTTTTTTTAACCTGGTAGTATACAATGTGTTTATTCCATTCAGGTCCCCGTGCGGTGCGACTGCTGTGGGGCGATCTGCAGTGGCATCCAGTGCGCCGTGATAAAATGTAGCATGCTTGCTTTTTTTCACAGCACACCACCCATCACACCCGTGTTGTGGTGTGAATGGGACACAATTGTTTTCTGTGTGTCCTTACGGTAACCTGTGTTCATTCAATGCAGGTCACTACAATGTGTGAACAGGCAAGTAAATAAAAGATAAACCCAAGATGTACAGTAACTAATGTTACAAATGGCTTTTGTTTAAAATTAATTTTTTTAATAATTCACATATGACAGCAACACCCCATTTCTAGCAACCATTTCTCCAGTGTCCTGCTGATGCTTCTATAGTCATTGTGCAGGCTTCATTCACACGGACCCATTTTAATGTACATGTGTTTTTATTAAGATCATATGAATAAAAATTCACCCACATTATAATGCATATGAAATAGATAGTCAACTGCTTTCTCAAGAAACATGTCAGTTTTGTGACATTTTGTAAACCATATTGCCATGAAACTGAAGATGTCATACAAAGGAACTGTCTTAGGGCTTGTTCACACCAAGCGCGTTCCAGGAGCAGAGCAGTTACAGAGCGGATCAAAACTGTGTTCAATGTATTCCAATGGTATTTTGAGCTCTAGTTCACACCGCAGCGTTCAGTTCCAGAGCATGTAAAAAAACTGCAGCAAGCCCTATTTTTCCTGCTCTGGAACGCATGCAAACACTTCAAAAACGCACTGGAATGCACAAAGCTTCAGTACAGCGCTGCATGACGGAATAAATGTCAGTTAAAGTACCGCAGCGCTGAATACTGAAAAATGGCCTGGATGGGAAGGGGGTTTAACACCGCGGATGTCAACTGGTTAAACAATTATTATTATTTTTTTACATAACCGGCCCTGAACCCCTGTAAAACGCAGTGCACTGCGTGTGCAGAAACTCATGCAGATGTGGTCTGCATTTGGTGTGAACAAGCCCTTAAGAGAAGAGGACAAACTGGATGTAACCAGAAATCTTGTCAGACAGTAGCTTTTTAAATCTGGTGCTAAAATGTGCTAGCTGTAGCCATGTTGAGGGGAATTTATCAAAACTAGAGCAGACAAAATCTGGAGCAGCTGTGCATGGCAGCCAATCAGCCTCTCTCTTTCATTTTCAAATCTTAACTGAACAAACTGAAGAGAGAAGCTGATTGGTTGCCATGTACAGCTGCTCCAGATTTTCTCTGCTCCAGTTTTGATAAATTCCACTCATTGTATCTGATATGAATACATCTGCTACAACACCTGTGCACTGTTATATAATAGCAAATCTATTTTCAAGACATTATACATTTTTGTTTAAAAAGTGGATGTTTGTTTATTAAGGGGATATGCATAAAAAATGTTTTTCATTCATTTATTGTTGATGACATATTAAAGAAAACAAAAAGACACTTTATTTAAAGTGTATGTGAAGCCCAAACTTTTTTTTTCTTCTATTCTGTTTAGAATTGTTAAAATACTTATTAGTTTATTTTTTGCCATTAATTTCCTTTCACTTTCTGTACTGTCAACACAACAGGGAATAAGAGTCAATCGCCCCAAAGTGAAGAGAATTACCATTTTAGAAATTTTTCACCAAAACATTTGTCCTCATGGATTACGGTCGCCTTTTGCTCTAATGACAACTCTAAAATTTTGCAGCTCCCCTTACTTTTTTTGTTTGTTAGTGACTGATCAAAAAGTGAAATTTGAGGGGTGGATCTTCCCTTTCATACTCTATCCAAAACTATACAAGTTTTGCCTTTACGTAGACTTTTAAAAGCAGTATAAACTAGGGCCGCAACTAACGATTATTTTCATAATCGATTATTTGGCAGTGTTATTTTTTCGATTAATCGGATAAAAAATACCAACAGTTTTTAGTGTTACAAACATACAGTTTACTTCAGAATAAAACGGTATGCACATTTTTTTGCACTCGTACCGCACTGGAACACATGACATTGCAGTAACGCGCATTCCAATGCAGGTGATCACACTGCGGGCAGCAGGGGTGTTTGCGATGCCATTGCAATAAATGGCACCACAACGCACGTATTGCCACATATATAAATGTAAATATTAATATATATTAAATATTTATTATAAAAGCCCGGTCATCAGTTTAGCGTTTACCATGAATATTGGCCCGAGAATTATTACTCTCTGAATCCGATGCATGCGGCGATACCTGACGTGTACCGCAATCTTTTTTTTTTTTTTTTTGCGTAGGTGCACCTTTACAGCTGAGTGATACACAAATAAAATACATTTTTAATAGTTAGGTACTTGAATGCATTTTTAAAATAAAACCCCTGAGTATAGTGTCACTTTAATCACAATCAGTGAAGATTTGTAAATTAATGTTGGCTATTTAAAATTATTTTACAAGAATAAAAAAAAAAAAAATGGGAGCTGCCATTGTTGGACTGTGCTTGAAAGTACATGCTCAGAGCTGAAATTTTAATCCTGGCCTAACTACCAAGTGACTAATTGAACACACCCGCAGCCAGCAAGAACGTCAGCATCCAAACTCCCTTACTGAATGCTTTTTTCCATGTTGTGAACCCAGGATCACAATCTCTTAGCATGTATCTTTATAGACAAGTTTGCATAGCTGGGTTGGTAGAGCTGCAGACACCGTGGGGATCAGAAGCTTAAAAGTAAACGTACCTGCTGACAGCGCATGCTCCCAGCTTTTTTTACTTATTTCCCCAGTTTTACTGTGCCCACAGGCTCACTTTTAAGTTCCACTCCAGCTTTTACTGCTTTCTGTTCGTTGTTAAATGTACCTTTTAACGTATTGTAGAAGATATTTGAATACATAGGCAATTGGATCTGAAAGGGTTGAGGCACAAAGAGGGGAAATTGGAGTAAACTCAATCTGGAGAAGCTACTCATGACGAGTCACATTTTAGCTTTCATTTTAAAAGCTGAAGACAGAAGCTGATTTGTTACTGTACACAGCTGTTCCAGATTCTGTCTGCTCCAGTGTTAGTAAATTTTTCCCATAGTGTTTGCATAATGACTTCTTTACTAGTTCCTGTGCAGTATTTTGTCCTAAACAGTGACATGAATTGCACATATTTACTGGAATGTGATTTTTGTTAGGTCATTTTGGTGCCAAACTGCTCCGATTTGTGATCCCAGCTTATACTAATCAGGGTTTGAATGCCTTCTTTTCCTGCTGGTTCCAATTTTACTTGCTTGGCTCTGGTACAGGTTTGCACGGCTTTCTTTCTTTTATTCCATTAACTCTGTGCATTGTCTATTTTAATCCATGTTTATGTTTAGTGATGTCTTATGGTGTTAGGTACAGCACTTTTTATTATATAGAAGTATGAAAGACTATTTTCTGAAACTAAAGTAACAGATTCTTATGTTCATTCATGTAACCTTTTCTGTTTCTTTTACAGCATTGTTACTGATGTTGCGGTTGGTGTTAAGGTATGAATACGTTTTTTTTTTCTCTAATTTTATATTGAATGTCTAAATTCTGGATATATATGGAAAATAAATGAAATATGTGAAAAGGTTTCTGCCTGTTTCAGCTAAAAAGTAGCCTGGTGTTTTTGTCCTTTTTTTATTAAGCAACAAGTAAGTTTAATTTCCTGTGGCTCTTAAATAACATGGAGTTAAACTAAAGTTGTCCACATGTTAGTCTGCAGCGCACCTAGCGTGTGGTACCATGCTCTAGGTGTGTTGACTTGCCATCCGTTTGCACCTTTTGGCAGCTGTGCATTGCAGCAACACTGTTGCTGTTGTGGTAAAAAAAAAAGTAGCTCATGCAACACACAATATTGTCGTACAGTGCGCTGCGCTGGAACACGTGGCTGCCAGAAGGATCATTGTGGTGCCATTCAGTTTAATGGCAGCGCATTGCTCCTGGCCCGCATGCTAGGTGTGCTGTATAAGGCTGGGCACACACCTTACAACCATCACAAGACTTTTGTCTTGCGATGGTTGTAAGGTACTTAAAAAAAACGTACGATCTGCCTATCTAGCATAGGCAGATCGTACTTGCGATGATCGCAAGCCACGCCCCCTGAGGGGCGGGCTTCCGATGACCGCAATGCCGAACGGGCAGTGTGTGCTTGCGCACACCGGCCCGTCCGGCTTTTATCTTACAAACATGCTACACACCCGCCGAACATCGTACGATGCTCAGCGGGTTTGCAAACATGTTCGTAAGTTTAAAGTCGTGCGACCTTGCAGTAGTAGAGGTCGCACGGCTTTCACACACCTTACGATAATCGTACGGTCGCGGGATTTCCCACGATTATCGTAAGGTGTGTGGGGACCTTAAGAGTGTGTTCTAATCACACAGTACCGTCTGTTTAGCACAATGCTATGGTGTGGACAGGCCCCAAGTATAATTTGAATGATTGGTTAGCTGACATTAGTAAGAATGCACATTCTGCAGTACTAGTTAACATATATTGTTTACCTGTCTTGTTCTCAAAAATATACTGCTTTTTTCTTATCAGAATTTGTTAGTCCCTACCAACGGCTGCCTCCCATTTGCACTTGAGATTTTTGCACCATTTTTTTTTTTTTGTCGTTTGCATTCACTAATTAGGGTTAGTTACCTGATCGCTTAGTTTCCAGGAATCTTCCAGGACAACCAGAAACAGGCCAAGCAGGCCCAATATTAACATAAAATTACAAGAGAGGAAGCATGTGTTGTCTTCAAAGATTCCTACACACGAAGCTACCAGGTAACTAACCCCAATTTGTGCCTGTCCTTTTCAAGGACATTGGACATCAGAGAGGAGCCATGAGAGAGACAACCACACCAAAACTAGAAATAAGTATTTCCTTTACCTTAAATACACTAAAACAGAGCTGTGATGCAAGTGACCCGGGGGCTGTATGTGGCCTACAGGACCCTCTTACAAGGTAGAAAATAGATCTCCCACAAGGTCTTCTATTACACGTGGAAGGCTTATTTCGCTTGGTATAAAGCAAGGAATTTCTATTCCAGGAAATACTCTGTGGAATCCATCTAATCTTCCTTTTTTTTCTGCTTTGGATAGAGTGGAGAAGAAATTCAGCACATTAGGATTTTATTGCTGTTTGTGTCTCCTGGTGACCGTTATCACTGAAAGTGGGGGGAAAAAAATCACAAATTATGACCTGGTGACCAGGACAGGAATAGATGGGAACTCTTCCAATGGAAGACCCTGCTGATCACCAGGGATTTCCTCTCCTTTCCCGTTGTGGCTATCAGACAGGAAGAGAAATCTCCAGAATGGGACACAGGGGGTCAGAGGTTACTCTATCCAAAACTTCGAAAATAAAACGTTTTGGTTTCAGTTCTACTTTAAATTATGACCCTAAAATGATTCATTCTAATCTAATGTGTGTAGTGATTACCTAGTTTAGTGGGATTTTTTATTAATGTGTGTGCACATCCCATTTTGTGTCCATACATTGTGTCTGGAATTCCTTTGAAGTATATCCACTCCGCCCCATCCCAAAATGCAGACTTTGACACAGTCATGTGGGGGGCAAGGGTTTTGCATACAGCTATGCATATATAGACTTGAAAGGTCTGTATGTACATATCCTCTTTCAATGGACTTTAGGCAGCACATGAAGGACAAAACATAAAGCAAATGTTATATTCTGACAGCTTGTGCTCTTGCTACTGCTGGTTAATCTAATCTCCATTTGATAAATGTTTTCTAAATGTCTGAACACTTTGCATATTTAAAGAATTGTGTTTTTGTTTTTTATAGAGAGGTTCTGACGAACTGCTGTCGGGAAGTGTTCTTAATGGTCCAAGCACTAACTTAAACACCATAGTTGTGACTGGTAAGTCCTTTCCACAGATGTTGTATATAACAAATTTACCTTGCATGTGTGAGCAGCAATCGAACCTCAGGTTTTAGCTCAAGGGTTCCACAATCAAAGTAAACGTTTAAAAAAAATATTTTTATTTTTTAAAGGAATTTCTTTTCCATCGAAGGACACCGGAAGTATTTTCCTACAGGCCGTATTGCTGCATACAGGAGGATTGGACACGGGCAAACAAAACTGTAGGTCAGCTAAGGATAACCCCATCTAATAACTGCATGGCTGTCGGTTTTGCTGTGAAAGAGGTTGATGCCTCGGGACTAAGCCCTGACATCACCCCCTGCTTACAGTGTCACTGTTGCAAAATGTCTGGTTCCGGACAGCTATGAGCATCCTTGAAATCTGTTGCCTTCTGCTGCTAGAGTCTGTTTCGTCATAAGTCCTCTTTAGCTATTTCTGTGACTGGTTCCTCTGCCCTTTTGGCTATGTTTTTTTAATACAGCCATGCAAGATTTTATAGCTGAAATCACCCAGTTATTTGCTGACTGACCGCAGAGGACACTCTAAAACTAGAGGATCACTCTGTTGCTTCTAGAAGTTCTGTTTCTACTCTTGGGCCTTTGGGGTCCCTAAGGCTGCAAAGACTCTTCATTGCACCCTGTTCCAACTCTCTCCCTATGGAGGTTTAAAAAAACATCCCGACATACTGTTTGCTCAGCCCAAGTGCCTTTTAGCCTTGTACTTGTTCGGTGAGGGTTTTGTACAAAAGTAGTCCATCCCTGCTGTGGGTCTGATGGCATTCTACCTCAAAAAAGACTACTATACTAGTGGAGGATGCACCTGTCTTTAAGAAACAAATTGATGAGCAGTTGGAAGCCCTCTGTAGAAGTCTGTTCACCCCATCTTGGCTATGATTTTACTGTGCCAAACCGTAGCTGACTGGCTCCGGATGGGAGGTACTTTTGGGGTGCCATTCAAACAAATGACATGCAACGCTCCTCCTGCAGTTTAATTGCACGGTAGGTGCGTTGTGTGGTACCTTGCATTAATCGCACGGAACTGTGCAAATTATGCATGGAGGTTGTGTAAATGGGATAAAAACGGGCGTTGGCATCCCTGCCCCCTTCTCGGTGTCGCACCTTCAGCCTTCCAGTGTCACAACACAGATTAGCAGATCTTCATTAAGCCCTCTTGGGTCTTCTGAACCAAGGTGTCATTGTCCCATTTCCTGTGGTAGAACAGTTTGTAGAACTACTCCATTCTGTTCACCGTTACGAAGTCCAAAGGGGGCTTCAGCCCCATCTTGGCTCTCAGAACTCTAATGTTTTATTCGAGCTCAGACATTCTGCATGCAATGCATCAGGTCTTTCATCACAAACGCAAACTCTGGAGTTAAATCTTAAAAATGAATAAAGTAACCTATTAACATAAATGTAGCTATTTGTGTATCACTCAGCTGTAGAGCCTCAAATCATCTCTGAATTCATGCGAACACTGTACTTCCCTCTGGAGGGTGGCTACTTTTGTTCTCTATGGTCCCTGTGTGTGTTGTAAAGTAGTCACTGTTCAAAGCTCACTTCCATGATGGACTATAACTAGAATACAAATTAGCTAACTAAATATGTGATTGTAGTCCATTTACAAAAAACACAGGGATCATGGGGAACAAAAGTAGCCACCCTCCAGAAGGAAGGACAGTGTCGCCATGAATGTAGAGATGATTTGGGGATCTACAGCTGAGTGATGCACAAGCTACATTTTTGTTAATAGTTAAGGTACGTGAAGGCATCTGTAATATTACTCCTGAGTTTAGTGTCACTTTAGGGACAAGTACCTACACATCTCAAATCTTCCAGCACATCTGCATTTCCATTCTTTGCTGTTGGGCCCCCAACACTACCAGTTTGTGGCCCTGCCCTTTGGCCTCTTGTGTGCACTTCTGGTGTTTAGGTGCTGGCCCTAATTTTAGCCCTACTGTTCTCTCATGGCATCCCCATTGTGGGTTACTTTAAAAGACCTCCAATTTGGATGTATTTAGATGATGACCACAGTGGTGTACATAAAGCATTGGGTGGTTAATGGGGGGGAGGGGGGGTGGACTTCTTGGACAACGGCAAGAGAAATAGACTGGATCCTGCTCTAGGCAGAAGATATCGTTCCCACCTTGTCTGCTGTGTACAGCCTGAAGGTGGCCATTCACTCTTCGGCTGGTTCTTGATAGTTGAAGGAGCTGGTAGGAAGCTCTTCAAACGAACAGAGCGGGCAGCCAGTCAGCTGCTGGCTATGTTGGGGTATTCTGACTAACACAAGTGAGTAAAGCTGGGTATACACTACTAAATTTTTTCCTTTCAGCATTTGGGCTGAACGGAAAAATCTAGCAGATTCCTTTATCCACGCTGAACAGTGTAGATAGAGAAATCTCCCACTGCGACTACCGGTATTGTATTTTAACAGTTTGCTCTGTCGTGATCTCATCAGAATCAGTCTGTTTGCCTTTCAATTTTCCTGCTTGGCCTTTTCAATTTTTCAGTCGAAGGATGTCAGGTGGGAGACCATAGGCAGGGGCACCCACTAAGCAAATTTGCACACCTGGATTGGGGGATTTTCTGCCATTCTTCTTTTCAAAATACTCTCAAGCCCTGTCAGGTTGTATGGGGAACGTCAGTGGACAGCCATTTTCAGGTCTCTCCAGAGATGTTCAATAGGGTTCAAGTCAGGACTCTGGCTTGGCCGCTCTAGGACATTCACAGAGTTGTCTTTAAGCCACTCCTCTGTTGTCGTGTCTATGTACTTTTAGGATCAATGCAATGGTGGAAGATGAACTTTCGGCCCAGTCTGAGGTCCTGAGCGCTGTAATACAGGTTTTTCATTGAGGATATCTCTGTACTTTGCTCCATTCAGCTTTCCCTCAACCCTGACCAGTCTCCCAGTCCTTGCTGCTGAAAAACACCCCCCACAGCATGATGCTGCCACCACCACCTGCTTCACTGTTGGAATGGTATTGGGCAGGTGATGAGCGGTGCCTGGTTTCCTCCAGACATACCATTTACAATTGAAGCCATACAGTTCAATCTTGGTTTTATCAGACCAGAGGATCTTGTACCTCATAGTCTGAGAGTCTGTCAGGTGCTTTTTTTTTTTGCAAACTCCAAGCTGGCTTTCATGTGTTTTGCATGAGGAGAGGCTTCCGTCTAGCCACTCTGCCATAAAGGCCAGATCGGTGGAGGGCTTCAGTGATGGTTGTCCTTCTGGAACTTTGTCCCATCTCCACACAGGATCTCTGGAGCTCCGTCAGAGTGGCGATCGGGTTCTTGGTCACCTTTCTTACGAAGGCCCCTCTCGCTCGATTGCTCAGTTTGGCTGGGCGACCAGCTCTTGGACGAGTCCTGGTTGTGCCAAACTTCTTCCTTTTTAGAATTATGGAGGCCACTGTGCTCTTGGGAACCTTCAGTGCAGCAAAACCTTTTTTTATAGTCTTTCTCCACATATGTGCCTTGCAATGATCTGGCCGCTGAGCTCTGCAGGCAGTTCCTTTTGACCTCATGCCTTTTGCTCGGATGCAGCATGCATTGTCAGCTGTGAGGCCTTCTATAGAGAGGTGTGTGCCTTTCCAAATCATGTCCAAACTATTTAATTTACCACAGGTGGACTCCAATCACGGTGTAGGAACAGCTCAGCAACGATCAAGAGAAATGGGAGGCACCTGAGCTACATTTCAAGTGTTGTCGCAAAGGGTCTGAATACATCTGCCAATGTGATATTTCAGTTTTTCCTTTTTAATAAATTAACAGACCTTTCTAAAATTCTGTTTTCACTTTGTCATTATGGGGAACTGACTGAAGATTAATGAGAAAAAAAAAATAATTTAAACTGTAGTATTGGGCTGCAACATAAAAGAATTGAAAAAATAAAGGGGGTCTGAATACTTTCTGAATGCACTGTATATTCCATATTTGCAGATAAAATTCTCTACATCAAAAATAACGCTGCGAAGTTTCTTTGCTGGAATAATTTCAAACAATACTTTCTTAACTACTTTAGTCCCAGGCACAGGTTCCAGTGACAGGTTCTTTAGCAATCGCAAACCTAATGTGATATTTTAGTTAGCAAATGTTCTTTTTTGTGGTAAATTTACATTTGCTTTGGAAGAAATTACAGGAAAATGCGTTTTTTTTTTTCCAACTTTTTATATTACTATTAAAAAGGAAATCATAATCTATGTACTCAAGTTTGCTACCTAATTGAAGTCCAATCTGTCCCGAAAACCGTGTATAGTAAGTTGGGGTAGACTACAAATACTAAAAGGTATGTGCAGAACCAAGACAATGCTGAAATGAAAAACAAAAGCTTTTAGATTCAAAGAAATGTAGCAATAAAAGGCCCGTGTGTGTGTAATATTTGAAGGCATTAACTTTGTCCAGTGAGGGGCATTTAGTTTTGCCATAGCTGTGAGTATTGAAAAGAACTACTACTTCACTATTGTTGGAATGCTGGAGTTTCTTGAACTGAAAGTGCTAAGTAAATGAGTATGTGAGGGCGTAAATTATGCTAGAACACTTGCTTGTGGAAAGTGTATCTGTAAATAGCCAGTCCTTCTTTTCAGACCAACTCATTTGTGATTAATCAAGGTAATTTCAGAATTCTTCACATTCTTGACATTATTAAAGCAAGCATTATACAGCAGGGGATGGAAACGTCATGGCTTTCTAGAGGGCTCCATCCTTTTGAAATCTGTAACGTGGCACCAGAGGCTGTCCAGTTAGTTCTTTTGTTTCTGAATTCCCATCTGAATGCCTTCTTTTGGCTTTGACTTCATTTTTGGCTTCCTATTACATTTCGTTATCCCCTGTAAGCTGCCTGTTAAGTTTTATTATTATTATTATACAGGATTTATATAGCGCCAATAGTTTGCACAGCGCTTTACAATATAAGGAAGACATTACAGTCACAATACAATTTAAGACAAGATGGTAAGGAGGGTAAGACATTGTCTTGTTTCATTATCCCCCTATCGCCTACATGTGCCATTATTGATTCCATAAGTTTGAAGGGGGGGATGACAAGCATCAATTTTTTTTAAAATTCTGATGTTCTTATTTTAATTTACCTTGAAATGGCGATCATCTGGCCCTCACGGGTACTTCTTTTCTTTGCTTGTTCATGCTGGATATGAATAGACGTTTTGTAAAAGCTTACATTTAGGACACTTTAAAAGTAAAGCTGTTTAGAATGTGTAGAGCCTTTTGTTAGCTGGTAAATGCGATTCAGACCTACAGTGTGGCATTATTGCAGATGATTATGACATTGTAAAGAATCTATTCAGTGGTACTTTCCTCACTTATTCCAAGGTCATTTTCTACTGGGAGAAGACAGTACAACAGGTGCAGAAATGCCCATGAAGAGAGACCTAAATGTTTCACATTGGTGGTTTTCAAACAAAACAAAAGAGATTTTTACGCTGAAAGAACAGAAACTCTTATTGATGTTTTATGGAAATTAAAGTGCTTCTTTGAAGCCTATCGTTTTTCCATCAAGTTCTGTTCTCACCTTCCATTTTTAGAGACATGACTCAATTTTTTAAATTGCCTATTTAGAGAAAGTACAGATGCCTTTGGCCAGTACTTCAGAATAACTAGAATTTACCTGGGTTAAGTAATGATCACATGTTGACGGATACTTGAAATTATACTTTCTAGATTCACTTGCAGTTTTTTTTTTTTTGCAAAAAGGCTATACAGGCTAAAAATATACAGCAATGGGCTGTATAAAATGTAGTGTCATTATAATTTAGTGGGGATGGTATCTGGTTCTACGGAATAAAGGCTGACACAGACTCTGGTAAAACCCTATTCTCCCCTTGGTGTGTATATACCAGATTCTGATTGAACTACAAAGAACCAGAGCTGGTAGGCATTGCAGTACAGGTGGTGTAACAACTGGTAAAGAAAACCGGGCCGTGTCTAAATTTATAAGTCCCAAAAATCCTTTAATTATATTGGATTTCACGTTTCACAGCCAAGATAGTGATATACCGCTGTGACAAATTGTGGCAATCCTGCATCCCTGGCCCCACTGGCAATCTGCAAAGCCATGCCCTGATAAGAGCAGGAGTTCCATAGGGTGCCATTCAGGTACTGTTAACTGCGTACTGGCTGTATTGTTGTGGTGGATTGGATACCTCTGCGGGACAAATCTGATGAAAGATGGGCTTATTTCTCCTCCCTAATCCATTCTCTCCCACAGCTGTATCCACCACTTTCATTAGGACCCAACCCTGCAGACTGCCAGCGGGACCAGTGAAGCAGGACTGCCATATTCACTTCTGCTTAGCATTGTCTTGCAATGCTAAGCAATATGTAATCAGTCTCATATCAACAGTATTGGGGGTGTTGCAACTAATTGAAAACGTGCTTTTCATTTCCAGTGTTATCTGCCCTCCTAGAGAGAGGCTTGGCTTCTTTGATTCATGTGTCATTATATAGTTCTTTTAATTGTTCGTTCTGCATATTGGGGTATATAGATATAGAATTTTGCAAATTTTTCACAATTTTTTTTTTTAATTTTTCATTGTAGCCAATGGTAATGATAACAAAAAGTTCAAAGGTGATGATAAAATGGAGAGCACACCATCCCGGGTGCTCCATATTCGAAAACTTCCTGGAGAGGTAACAGAAACCGAAGTCATTGCTCTGGGTTTGCCTTTTGGGAAAGTGACAAACATTCTGATGCTGAAAGGAAAGAATCAGGTATATTTGTTTTTCTTGTCTGTAAAAATTACATCCCTTACCTCCCCTTTTCTTCCCCTCATTTCATGATTTGCTTGTGATTTTTCTAAGTTAGCTAATGACCATTTTAGAGAATTGTATATTGTGAGGGGCATTTGTTCCTTTTTGTTGCCTTATAAATCGTTGTCCATGTCCAGGACTAGACCAATCTCAGGTTCCTAGACTGGACTAACTGGCACCCAGAGCATACATTAAATTATGGCACATTAAACTGTTGTGCAAACTTTTCCAAGAATATAAAGAAAAAAAATGTCTTAAGTTGTATCTATTGTTTTAGATTGTATTGTAATAAAGGGCAGAACTCTTGTGTTTTGGATTGCTTTTATTTTGCCTCTCTTTAAATGATGCAGACAGTGCCAACAAGCAAAGCAAATGTTAAATATTTATACTTGTGTAAGAGCTTGTCCACATCTGTATTTTCTCAAGCATTTTATTGCTTGGAAAAGTACATTTGTAGTCCTGTAATTCAACATGGATGCTGATGTAAATTTTTACACTGTGCATGACACTCATATGTACCTATATGTTGCATTATATCCAGCTCCCCAGAGTTTCCTACGCTTCCTCTCTTTGCTGTGGGACCCCTGCACTTTTAGATTGTGTTCTAGCTCTGGGGACATCCCCATTGTGGGTTATTTCCTGTGGAGAAAACAGTCAGCACAAATTATCTCAGACAATGTAGACTTGACTGTCGAGATGCTTTAGGTGGATTCTGAACCTTCAGTAACTGCTGGAACTGATAAGTGTCATCTGACCCGGATTTAGTCAATGGCAGTGGTGTACATTAACTTTCAGGCAGTAACTAGAAGTTGCGCTGAGGCAGGAGAGGTAGAATGGATCCTGTCCTGGACAGAACTTCACATTCCAGCCTTGTTTTCCTTTCACATTCTAGGTGTGCGCAATTCAGAGGCAGACTTCCTTAAATGACAATGTGCAGAGGTCTTCCAACACCTGTTCCTCAGCTGTGAGGTGCCAGATGTGGACATCCTGGCCTCCAGGTTCAACCGCAAACATGACAACTAAAAATAGAAGCAAGCAAAGAGTGCACCAATAGTATTATATATTTAATATGGCACAACATGAAATGCAATCATAGTAGGGAGGAAAATGACATGCTTATTTATAGCCCAGATCCATATCAGAAGTGTCCCTTAGCCATGGCCTGTGGCTGGAGGAAGCTGTAATAAATTAAGGCTATCAAGAGCGGCAACAGAAGCCCTGTACACACAGTGTTCAGCATGGCATCCATTATCTGCAAGGAGTTTGTTCATCCCACTTCTAGGTCACTGTGGGGTGGTTGTCAAGGCAACGTGTTTTGGGTCCAAACACCCCTTTGTCAAGTCAATCGTGGACATGTTTGTCTCCAGGTACGAAGATCCTCTAAAAGAAGCAGTGAATACACTGTAGGATCAGTACACCCTGATCTTTGCCTTTTGCTCTTGAAACTTCTTCCTTTGCTTATCAGGTTTGAGATGGAGGGATTTCTGGCAGACCCTCTGTCGGCTTTTCCAGTTCGTCCAGATCTTGTCTCAGGATCTGATTTAGCATACTGTTTCACAGTTGCTGGCTTTAATAACATGGCCTTTGGAGCCCAACAAAATAAAGAGAAGGTAGGGCAGCACAATAACATAGTGTACTGTTCTTGGGATACTAGATTACGTGAGTAATGTGCATTAATTGAATATGAAAAAAAACAAAGCCTTCTGGCAGACAGCTGCAGCATTGATACCAGTGTCTGTATCGGTGATGATACTTGGCATTTTCACGAGAACTACCAGATTTAAAATTGTGACCGGGCCCTGGTGCTCAACCACCGTCCTGAAATCATTAGTCTGTATTGTTTTAGAAAAACAGTCACATGACACTAAACAAAAATGTATCAGCAGCTGTATGTGTGAGTACTTGTAGAAGTATTGGTACTTGGTCTGGAAAAATTGATGTGTATATGTGTGTGTGTGTGTATATATATAATTAGGGATGTCCTGATACCACTTTTTTAAGTACTTCCCCTCATGTGCTTGCCGATACTTTTTCTTAAGCTCCTTTGCGGTATTCCTGAGTGTGGCTCGGGGTTCATTTTCAGTACCATAAGCAGTAACCCCGAGCCACACTCGGGATAACAGCGTAGCGTTACTTACCTTGCCCTTCGAGCCGCGCTGTGTCCTCCAGCCGATGCCGGCATCAGTCTTCCGGGTTCCGTCCCTTGCAAGGAATTTTAAAAGTAAAAATAATGGAAAGACAAAATTAAATAATCAGACCGCCAGGGAGGTTAAAGGGACAGGTGAATTTTAAATGATCTATAGTACAAATACATGTTATGCTGGAGGGTCTGCAGAGTCTGGCATAAACCAGACATAACAATCGTTAGGGAACAAGAACAACCATAAATGGGTCACTGAGCAACAGTATACCGAGCCGTTCATCCTAATCCGCCATTACTACAGCAAAATGACATTGCCACAGCAACAGCTCCAGACCACAACATACTAGGAGCAGTGAATACAAACCGCAGCAGTGAGTGCCTCACTTCTGTCTCCCGTATAGAATGACTGAGCACCTCCTTGTGGCACCTGCATGGAAAAACTACGCAGGTTGTTGG